>NW_003298777.1:596707-628837 GCF_000151645.1 Tuber melanosporum
CTGCCCAAGTGGGAACGCGCTTATAGGTAATACACTAAGCCATAATTGTAGGAAGTTTGGCTATTTTTTTATCAATGTCCTGAGTTGTAATCTCGGCCTACTCCTCAATTAAGACTAATTTTATCTCAATCTGAGTTGTAATTCTTTCTGCACCCTAGCGGCTTTGAATTCTGCTCTTTATAATGGTCTCTCTATGCTCAATAGGATTAAAATCAGGTGAGTTGAGAGCCCAATCAACTTTCAAAATTCCTTCCTTTTGCCATTCTCAAGTAGTGTAATGTGATAAATGGAATAGTGCGTTATCCTCTATTAGGATAAAGACAGGATTCTTTTGTAGTTAAAGGAAACATTCAGGCAATAATAGAGGACAAGCAACTGTACTAACATAGCACCAGGGTTCTACTCTCTTTCTATCACCTCTCTTATATTTCTTGCCATACTATGTTTGAGGAATTTACTTTTTTGATATATTGTCCAACTTCTCAGCCTGATACTGTAACTTATACACAATTTACTCAGTAAGCTTTAGCTGTTTCTCTCTATCAGATACCTTCCAAACAATATTAAGCTCATTTTCTTCTGTCACCCAGTTTGCCTCCAAAGCTGTAATAGTAGTAGCAGCCTCCTCCTGCACTTTCTCTGTCTCAATTTTCCAAACATCAAATGGACCCTTCTATCCCAATCCTATTATGCCCTAACACATAATTGATATATCTTTCTTTCTTATCACAGCAATACAGTCTTCATGCCAGCACTCCATAATATCCTGCCATACAAGATTCAAGCCTAATAAGCTATCAATCTCAATTAATATTTCATCCATGAAACCATAGTTTCTCTACTCATTCAGAGTCTAGTCTTTTATTTCCTCACAGTATTTTAGCCTTCGCAGTTTGTTTTCACACTTGAGAATAAATTTAAACTCTTCTCGATATACCTTTATACTCCTTTCCATTAAGGCCTTTTAAATAGTCATATCAGACACATGTGAGAGTCCAGACTCACAGTGGATATCAACTAAGTGCATTTTACGTGTTGTAAAATCTCATTTTATAAACTCTACAAGTATATCATTTTCTTCCTTTAAAAGTGCTGCTGGTCGACCGGAACCAGATTTTAAATTGATACTCTTTTCAAATATATGATATAGGAACAAGAAACCGGGTTATGTTTTGAATGATTCTTCATTTGAACCTAGTTTCAACTGGACAAAGCCCAGAAATCAGTCTCTCCGGCTGTATTTCCTGATCTTTCAGGATAACCTCCTCCAATAATCATTTTACCATTCCCTACTAGAATTTCTATCTCACTCCTTCGTAAAACCCAAATCTCCAGAACCCCTTCTTCTAAACTCTCACTCTTCTCTCTTGAGACTCCTGATTTCTTATCCGAACTTCACAGGTGTCCTGGAGTTTCAACCTCCAAACTATCAATTTCCTATACTTCTGAACTATTATCTAACTATTTTAGAAGCTCTGGAGCTAATATACCTAGATTCTTGCTTGCTAACACTTTTAGCTCACTCATCTCTGTGTCTAGAAGTCCTAAAGTATTTCCTCATAATCCTTCTTCTTATGAGGCTCCTGTCTCCTGCCCATATCCAGCTAAAGCTCCCAGAGCTTCAAACCCTAGACCTTCCCTAACCTGTGGTCCCTGAGGTTTCACCTCTAAAGCTGTTTGCTGTTCCGTCTCTGCTGCCAAAGCTGTAGCAGTTTTTACTGCTCATAGATAGATAGTATTTGCAGTCGAGGTAGCTACTCCTGTTCGTGCTTGTATAACATAGTATGGTAAGCCAAGGACATGTATTGTAATTATTGCAGCACGTCTTTGTGGAGTTATTTCTTTGCCTAAATTGCCGTTAGCTTCACCTCTTTCTTTCCTGGTAACTCTTATACCTCATTTAATATCTAGACAGAACATTGTATGATACTTTGTACAATCAGGTTTGTGGGTGCTGATAACCAATATCATTACCCTACCATAGTGTAACCCAGATTGGTTGCTGCCAAGGCTTACTTACACCCACAGCCACATAACTTGATCTTCTATTTCCAATTACTTAAAACAAAGCTGAGTATAATACAAGGACAGCATCTATCCTGATATATAGCCAAGATGTAATGCCAAGTCTCAATACAAATTTGACTTACTTTGGTGGTATTTTGCTTTCAATTATATCAAGCATAAAGAAATATATGTACACCTCCTACAAATATGAAAAATTTACTATTTCTATTAAATGATATGATAATTCCTATGAAAACAAATATAAATAAATTTTCTGTTTGTTTTTATGATATTTTATTATTAGAAAATAGCTAGTTAATTATCTATATTTATTAGTTAGTACTCTGTTATAGAGATTCAAAGGCTGGAACAATAATTTTAAGAGGTGATTCTATGGTTTTTATTATATATTGCAATCAGGAGAATTTCAAAAGAAACATGAAGGATATATTTTTTACAAACAAATTCAAATATCATAACTCAATAACTTTATTAGCATTATGGAAAGTAGAGGGTACTTAGAGCTCACAGTAGGGTAACTGTACAAAGACTCTTCATTCCCAAAGTTAATACTTCTCTCCATTTGCCTTATAGTGCCTACATATCATAGTTCTTAGTAAAATTTTATGAAATTATACTTTACAAGTATTTTATCAAATCAATAAAGTGTAGAGTGTAAAAATCAATAAGTATATTCCTAATTTAGGAGTACTCTTAATATAGTATAACTAAACAAATACTTGTCCAAATTATATAAAGAAATAGTAGAAATAAATAGTAAGTAAAGAAGAATAAGAATATAGTTATAGTTTCTTTAAATAGTCAAAACAATAAAGAGAAATTCAAGTTGTATACCTATTCTAAAAGCCTAAGCTTAAAAGTAAGATTGAAGTTCCTAGCATTATTATATAATATTAAATTACTTAGCAATCATAAATGGAAAAACTTTCTTATATTATACTTTACTAACTTAAAGTGGAGTGAAGGAGAACTAATGGGTATATGTGATTAGTTTACTATATACTAATCAAATTATAAGCACAATAGTTAAACAAATAACTATCTCTTCCAGGGAGACTAGTAAGAGCTATCAAACTAATAGAATCTTTAAAGAGGTATACTAAGAAGAGTAATGATACTAATTATTAAATCAAGTATATTGAAAATACTGTCTGTTGAAGTCTGCCACTTCTATTATAAAAACTGACCATCCTTACATATATAAATTCATTCATGTCTAGTATGAATGAAAACAACAATAAAATATTATTAGTATTAAAGCTGATAATAAATCAAACAACTTAAGTATTAAATAATACTTAAAACAAAACATAAAACAACTAGAGTATTAAAAGCAATACTACTATCAAACATAAAACACACTAATACACTGAGGATCAAAACCAATACTATAATAAATTATACACTAAACTGAGTATTAAAGCCAATCCTACAATAAAACATAAAGCAAACTAAATTAACAATGTACTTATTATATCTGCTGTATTCATATCTTAATAGTTATACAATTAATTGGATTTCTTATAACTATATAATATAAGTTACTTACTGTTTATTTTTCATATAATATAACTTTTATATTTTGTATTGAACTTTACATTTATTTACTATTATTTACTATTAATTTTTTTTTATAATATTATGATAAAAGATGGCAATATTATGATACAGGTTTCGAGTTGTACCATGTGCTATCGGGTTTTCGGAAATCTAATAATATTAAAACAAACATCTGTGATCATTTGATATCATTCTATCATTTGCTGTGATATGCAGTGTTCCCAGCCGTCCAGTCGACTAAAATTGGTCAATGCACTACCCAGTATACAAGACATGCACTAGTGCTACAATAAGTTAAAAGCAAAATAAGGTAAAACAAATAAATAAAATTTAAGATTTTTAATGGGGTAACATGGTATCCATAAAAGGAAACGACTAGTGCCATCCGACTGCCGTCACCCGTCCAGTCCGTCCCAAGACAAAACATTTTCATCCTTCATCGCCCTGATCCCGTCTAGGACAGACTGGACGACTGGAAGCACTGGCCATGTCAGGAGCATTATAATTTAATACTATATGACATTAAGGTAGCAGTGTATGGTTTAAGTTGAATTTTATTTTTATTTTTATTTCGAGGATCCCGAGTGAGAAACTGTGAGATGATCAGGAGTATACGAGGACTGTAACTTATACACTGAATTAAAACACTACAATTATTACAACGATAGCTATTATATCTATTTCCAACAACCCTTCTCCTGAACCCCATTGTAACACTTTCTATGTGATTCACCCTAACCTGCATCTCTTGGTCGATATGATCCGCAGCCCGCGGCAGATAAACTATGATACTCTACCTCCTAATCATAAACAGGTAATCTTCCCCGAAGCCATTCCATCACACTTTCCGTCCCCTTCTCCAAAACTTGCCAACGCGGAACCTTAAACAGATTGCCACCAACCCTCAACTCCCGAATGCTGCTTAGTGTTCCCAACTTAGGCGGCAAGCTAGTGATTGCATTGCTACTGAGGTCAAGAATCTTTATCCCATCGATAGAATCCACTGGAATCTCGGTGATCTGATTATCTCTCGCATAAAAGGCAATTAGGTGCGGGAAAGTTGGCCTGATCCCTTCGATAGAAGTGAGACGGTTAGCCGAAACATCCAATGTATCGAGTTTTGGTGCATCCAAGTTCTCTATTAATGGTTGTAGAGAAGCGATGTTATTGGCTTGGATGATGAGGGTGGTAAGCGATGTCAAAGACATTTTATTTGGGAAATATGAATTTCCAGAAAGCTTGTTTTGACCAATGTTGAGACTTGTCAACCCAAGCGCGAATATCTCTAGGCTCGATGGGAATGCGGTGAGCCTGTTATGGAGCAGAGAAACACTACTCGGAGTTCCTCTGACAGTGTCCATCAACTCCTTAGGGATGTCTTCATAGTTCTTAGAAGCAAGGTCTAGCGCGCCGCCCCTCCCAACTTCCAAGATTTTCGAGTTTTCAGAAATAGCCTGGGGCCTGCTATCGAATGAACCGTCGACACCTGTCAGATCATCGTCATCTACTTCTGCTATGACAATCTCGGGTGGAGCTAAACGTCCTTTGAGAGTTCGCTTCAAATCGGCGATGCTCATCCCCAAAAGCTGCCTCTCTCTCAACGGATTTCCATCAAATTTTAGCACCTCCAGCCCCTCCATAATTCCAACTCTTGCATCCAATGTCTTGATGGCATTCGCAGAAACATCAATAGTCCTGACTCGGTGCAGACCCACTAAACCGTCTGGCAGTGCGTCAAGGCGGTTGGAATCAACAAGAAAGACCAGCAACTCCTCCCATCCTACAACTGAAGGGAATGATAAGAGACCATTATTGGTGGCGAAAAGTTGTTGAAGAGAAGGGAGAACAACAACATCCTCACTGAAGTTGGAGATATGGTTATTTCGGATATCTAGAAGGTGCAAGGAGTCGAGGCGAGTAACCCCATGGGGAAATAAAGTTCCCCTTAACTTGTTGTTTGAGGCGGTCAACTCGTGCAATTGGCAACCGAGGAGGGACACAAAAGGAATTGACTGAATGATATTGTGTGAAATATTGAGAATATGGAGTTTCGACAGCTGCCCAAGCGAAGAAGGTAATGACTCAAGTCTATTCTCCTGCAACTCCAGGATCTCAAGGCTTGTAAGCCTAGAGATAGATGGATCAAGCTCTCCTTCAAGACCGTTTTTGGCGAGCTTAAGATCCACCAAACTAGAGATTTGGCAAATAACACCAAGGGCGCCATTACCCAGCTTGTTATTGGTCTTATCACCATATTCAAAGTCAGCAAAGCTTTAAGGGGTAGCTGCGTCCATTGCTTGAGTTGGGATGTGCTACATACCAAATTTAGAACCGTTAGTTCGGTTAATTCTCCAAAGTTATGAGGCAATGCCGTCAGCAGATTGTTGTGCATCTAATTTAGCCGGTTACTATAATTAGCCTTTGCATTCCTTATACCACGGAAAAGTCGAGCAGGACTAAAAGGAAGTGCCTGTAGGCGGGCGTTTTCCACGTACATCAATACTAGCTAATCCTCCAAATTGCTTCACCAAATCCTCACTTATTGCCTCAACCTCGTTGTCCGCACCCACAAATCGGACTAAATCCACGCTTTCGTACCACTTTGGGCCATCGTTGGTTTCATTGGACGCCAAATCCTCCTCCGTAGTCTCATACATTTTATAGACATCACTCGGGATCTCGCCCAGTTGAAGATTTGAAATATTGAGACGGCCTTCAACCCTAGCTGTCTTTATCCGTTGTTTTAGGACCTTAGTAGACCCACCCTCACCAAATATTGTCCGGCTGAAGGGATCTTCGCTTGAAAAATTGAACCCGTTTAAGTCGTTATTGGCAGCTTCAGTTGTCACAGCACCGACGAGAGAGGATGGAAGATTTGCTGCGGTTGGCATCGCACGATGAGCAGCCCGAGCTTTAGCAATTGTATCCCGGAGAGATTGGGATGCTGCTCTAGGGGCTTTCTTCGGAGGAAGGGATTCCGAGCTAGGTGCATTTAGTGCGGCTGGCTTTTGGTTCTTCTGTGGCCGTGGAGCGGAGGCTCCGTTACTCCCAGCCGAAGCCTGACGGAGTTGAGTCAACGACGGACGGTTGGGAATTTTAGCTGCCGAAGGGGGTTGCTGAGATGGCAGATGTGTCGATGTCGCACGTCGGAACGGCGTAGGGCTTGGCGAGGCAACAGCCGTTGGGCTGTTCAGCGGAGTTGCTGATGGCTTTTTAGATAACTGCGAATTAGAAGGTCGTTTTGATATAGTGAATTGGGAATCCGAGGGCTTCTTAGCCAACCGCGGCGCTACATTTCCATTGATATCCGATATTCTCCTTCCAGGAGGCGTCAAAACAGTAGAGTTTTGCAGCTGGGACGAGGAAGCTTTTCTTGATAGTGACGGGGCTGATGGCTTTTTATTCAGAGAGGGTACCGAAGCCCTTTTCGCAAGAGATGCTGTTGTAGGTGAGGCATGATCAGACGTTCCAAAATTAGGTCTCCTCGGAGTTCTAATGACGGGAGAATCAGGCGGGTCTATTGGGCCGACTATGATGCAAAAACAACATTAGATAGAGTTGGATTCTCCTGATGATTGGGACAACGCACCTGCAACACCAGCTGCCTGGGCTCTTTTGGGAACAGTGGGGGGCCCCCTGGGAGAAAGGGCCTTGGGGATTCTTGCTGATGGCAAGATTTCCCCAGAAACAGAGGGTCCTAAGGAACCAATGGTGATTGGATGTGGGGTAATGGGTGACACTTTCCGGGGCCTTGGTAGCCTCGAAGACAATGTGCGTCGGGGAAAATCCGCAAGAGCAGGAGTAGTACTGGCAAGGATGGAAGAAGCAGCAGCAGGCCGAAAAGATTTCTCCTCTCCAACCTCGCTCACTGCCTCACCCACCTCATTCACTTCTCCATTAGCAGGGGTTTCCATGACAGGACTGTTGTCTTCACGACCTTCACTCATTGTGGGAGCATGCAAAAACCGCAAACAATCCGGCTGATAAAGTCAGGGAGTAGGGAAGAGGGAAAAGAATGAAGAGGGTGAAGAAGTGGAAAAAGGAATTGGTAGGTGGCCCGCTAGCAAGGGTATGCTAGCGGAAAGGAAAGTGACTCCCATAATCTGGCTGCGGAAAGGTACCGCAGTTAGCTACTCTGGTTGATCCCCCTGTGTCTGGGCGTGACTAAATTGTACATGGTGGACGCGTCGAACAGGTACAAAATTGACTCTCTTGAGCCGTTCGTGACTGAGCGTGACCAAAACAAGGTTCCCAGCACCAGTACGAGTACGATTTCTTGCCGTCGCAAGTGGCTTCTTTGTTGTCTCTATGAGTTAAACATTTCCTCTAACCATTCTTCCAGATCTCAGTCCATGAGATGTTTGCCGTAAAAAACATCCCTCTACTTGTCAGTATTTTTTCCTCTTTATGTATATGGGTGCATTTCTGCGAAAAAAGTGAAACTTCCCAGTTGCCACAAAATGAGCCAAATCATTCTAAGCCTTTAGTACCTAGAAGATTTGCCTCTAACTTTCTCGGAATATATTTAAATTTAAAAATTGGAGTACAACCCTGCGCAGGTGGTAACGGGACATGCGCTAAGCACCGCCCACTTTGCAACTACAACGTGACTGTTGTGAATTTGCACAATATGCCAACCGATCAGAACACAGGAAAACGACAGCAAGCCACGGAAACGGAAAAACGGATTACAGTAATTGCGCAATAAATCGCGGTTTCAAAATCTGAGGCTCAATGGATTGTCAAGAGCTAGAAGATATCAAAGACAATAAACCCCCCACTCCGTCCTGGACCCCAGCTGAAATTAGATGAGCGGGCCAGAAGGAGATTGCATCGAATTAATGAGCAAAATCCTCATGCTCCACTCCACAACATTACTGCTGATCTGAACCTTCCAGTGTCAGAAAGGACAGTGGGTAAGAATCTTCGAGATATGAACCTCTATTCATATTGCCTGCAAAAGATCTTTCCTCAACCATGAACAGAAGTGGCAGCGATTACGATGGACCTGAGAAAGGTAAATGTGGAATAAATTTGTTTAGAGGAAAAAGATATAAGTGGATAAGATGAATCTTATGATTGGACAAGGAGGAAGCATATTCCTCGTTCACCGTCCTCCTGAAACAGCTCTGGAAGATTGTTATGTGAAACTTTCCTTTCCCGATGATAAGACTACAATTATGTTTGCTGCTGGTTTTACCTATGGTTTCTACACTCCACTGATTCCTATCCGCTAAAGAACAGTGAGTGAGAAAGGGGATAGTAAGGACTGGCTCAGCATGAATTCAGTTCAATATTGTCAGGAGATATATACTCCCTACTATCTCCTTTTGTATGAACTATTAGATGAAGCAGAAAATGAGATTGAAATAGTTGAGGACAATTCTTGTGTACATAATGCCCACTATTCTGGGAGATACAGGATATTGCAGGGAGTGGCTCGCATGCCTTGGGCTTCTTGGTCCACAGACATGAGCACTATTGAAAATGTTTGGTCTTTCTTTGAGAGGAGGTTTAGGAAAGCACGTAAGATAGCAAGGCACCATCCTTATAACAGAATTGATATTATTGAGCTGGCACAGGAGGTTTGGGAGGAAATGCTATAGAGAAGGGTCTATCGTTTCATCAATGGTATGCCAAGAAGGATTGTGACTCTCATAAGGAGACATGGTGGTCATACTAAGTGGTAAATGAGACTTGGAATGAATGAGTTTCTTTCTCTTACATTTCATATTTTTTACTGTGATTGTTACTTTGGAACTTGTATTACTTTTTTGGTTTCATGATATTTTCATCATATGTTAAGCCATCTGTCTCATTACCACTTGTGCGGAATTATAGTACTGGAGATATTTGTATCAGATAAGATCTTTTAGTAAAAAAAACTTTTCTTTAGAAAAAAAGCTTACTGGCCTTGATAAGTACTTTTCAAATATTTTCAAGAGGCTAATTTGTTATTATCATAGAGTTTATGAAGTAATATACATTAAATTTGATATAATATGAGTATCATTATGGGAAAAAAATCATGTAAGTAAAGTTAGAGAAAATAGGAAAAAAAAGGAATTTTACAAGTAAATTTTATAATAGTACTCCAACTAGTGATCCAACTGGTCTTAATATATGATAGAAAGATATAGAATTTATTACTACAAAGACTAATAGTAAAGAAATTAGAAAATGTTAAATATTACAATTAAATATTATTATTATTACTACAGTTTTATTATAGTTATTGCATTTCTTAAATATCATATCAAATTATAAAATTTGCAATAACAATTAGTCCTCCTCTCAAAATACTATGCTAAAATATTTTTCCAATAGATTTCTAGCTCTATCCATTTATACAATAAAAGGAAAAACTGATATTTTGAATTATTTACTTCAAAAGCCTATTCTGTACCCAATTTTTAAGATAAATATTTTCTCGAACTAGGACAGAATATTTAACAATCTAAACCAATTTTATATAGATTAAGGAAAATTTGTTGCATTTTGGGATTGGAACATTATCTGCATAATAGTACTCATATGATCTGAAATATATTTTAGCTTTTCTTCTTAACATAGTAGTGATTGTCATGTAAACTAAAAGTACTACTTACTCAAAACAACTAAAATAGCTGTTGCTTAGTTTCTAGTAAAATAGACCTATATATCAATATGGATTAAGCAAAACTACGATAGTAGATATACATTATTCTCTCTTTATTGATCTTATTAATAGGATTTTATTATAGAATAATAAAAATATTTCCAAAATATGAAAAATTTATTAATACCCACATCTTTAGGACAATATATTTTCTGATTTTTCACCTCAACCTAAAGGCCCTCTGGTGAGATAACTGTGGCAGTGATAAGTGCTCCTGATTGGTCAAAAACTCTTATCATGTAAAACCATGTTTGTAACATTCCTAAGTCATTATTAGCATATAGTGACAGGCGACAATACCTTCCTTATATCTATCTCCTTTTTAATAGTTCTTAGGCTCTTTAGTTTACGTTACCAATACTTGATTAGGTAATGCCTAACATTATGAACATATACAGATATTACTCTTAGACTCTTGAGAAATATAAACAATAAAGACTATGAAGATGTTTTATTCATATAAAGTAATAAGTAAGGAAATTACTTAGAACAAAGTGTAAAGAGCATATCCTTCTAAGCCATACTGTTCTCCTTATATAGTACTCTCCTTGCAAACCCTAACCCTAATAACTCATAACTATAAGTCATGTGAAATCCTTATAATAAGTCATATAACTCAAATGAGTTATATGCATAAGACCCATGACTCATAATCGAGTCTTGTGTAAAACATCATAAATCTTAACATAAACAAGTTATATGACTTGAGTGAGTCATATGTATGAGACCCGTGATCATAATCGAGTCAAATGTGAAATGCTGTCACATCCGTGATATTAGCTCCTCCCTCCTCAAGTCTGTATCCCACCAAGCTCTTTCTCCTAGCTTTAGCATCTCTTGTCCAGCTGTATATATAGACCTCTGAAGCCGGTAGAATTTCGCTTCTACCTGGTATGCTCACATTCTCACCATCTCCAAGGTGAGGTTTACAATCTCAATTGTTTGGCATTGAGTGTCAATCATTGATTTTAACTCCATGGGCATTCTTTTGTATGCCACAATTGTAGCTTCGGTATTGCCAAGTTATTTTCATAGTTCTGCAATCTGCTAATACAGACTTTCAATCTTGGGTTCTATTTCCTTGGAGGAGTTTTCAGCCTCTTCCTCCCAGAGCCACGTCCTCATAGCCCTTCATTTTTTGTAGGCATCTTTCTTTGTCTATTCTTTCTGGCTAGTGTCCTTCCTCAGATAGAAGCCTGCAGCCACATTCACTGCCCAGTGCATCATATATGTATCCTTGAAGCTCTTCTTTGATACCTTCAAGCTGTAGTTTTGGCGTGTACCAACCCTTTTATACTGTTGCAGGAACTACCTCAATCCCTACTTGTCTCCTTAGTGTGTGCTATAATTATTATTGTAGTACACAGTCCAGCTCAGAACATTATGCTCTGTATTCTTTCTTGTTTCCTGCTTCCATTTCTTGATTTTTTCATGTGTTGGCCCCATGAATAAATATTCAGGACTTGTTGGTGTTATTAGTAGGAGGCATATCTGCACTCGCATTGCCTTTGGAGTTGACCCTGATTGTTACTCAGGCCAGACTTGCCTGGATATTGTTGGTGCAAGAGTGTAATAATCCCTCTTCAGATAGTTAGTTTGTGGCGACGGGAAATGATACTTTTCTCCTCTTTCTTCTTCTTTCTTTATTTTGCGATAGCACTGGGCCTTTGCCAACGTTACCAATAGTACAAGACCTCTGTCTTCTATTAGGAACGCCTATCGTAAGCTTTCTCTAACTCTTCTCCGTGAAGAGCTTTCCTCTGCAAAACGATAAATATTGCAATAGAGATAAAGATCGTAAAGGTGTTTTATATTTGTTAAAGTAATAAGTAGGAAAAGTACTTAGAATTCAATCTAATTTTATTTATACTAGTACGGCCAACACTGACATACGACCAGTCTCCCCCACGTCCCATAAAAAACAAACTATCTAAAATACACTACTGTGGATTACTTCACCTCGTAACCACTCCTCTCAAATATAAATCCAAAAATCACTACCTAGGTAGGCTCATGGGCTCTCGTAGCAACTAGTGCCACCCCGGATTAACATGTCTTCCCACCTCGCCACCTAGCTACCATTTCATACTCTCACCCCTCTCCACCCCCAACACAATCTGGCCCACATACTCAACAAAGAAAACATACAGTCTATTCTAGCACCACTCTATTCTCTTGTAATGTCACTCAAGATCCAAGTACCCTTCTGCTAATACCAGATCACAAAAGGAGCAGCAGGATTCCTTCAGCAACCCGTTTACCTTAGTCCACTTCAAGACTACCGATGTTCGCATCGCCAGGTTCAGCTCATCTCGCTGCTGGTGCTGAAAATGCCAAAATCGATCATGACATATCTTTAAACACCATGGCTACTTCTCGAAGTATTCTGCGAAGGTGGCACATTTTTTGGTAGCCAGAGCAGAAATAGTGGTACCACAACAAGGACACTCACACCGCCGCTGATCAGGTAAAAAGAACCACTTTTTCAGCAACATTAGCTCACGCAGCAAGACACGGCCACTACTGTTGTGTCTCTTCTCGCACCAGATGCAGGTCGTAGGATCCCCTATCACTACTGGCCCCCCATCTCTTTCCACCATCAATATGCCATCCAATGGGTTACCTGCCACAAACAACTCTCCATCCACGACCCTGATGTGACGAGGGATTCCTAGGCCCAACTACCGATGACCTGTCCACCAGCTCTTCCACCTCAGGACTGCCGAATCCTTATACAAGTCTTTATTAGCAGGGTGCCCTCTAGCGTAACAGGGGCACTCAGTCCAGTGATGCCAGTCTTCCTTCCCACTACAGTCACCATGGCCAACAATGCCTGTCCCACTACAGATCCTTATCAAAACATAGGAATCTATTTGGGTCAGGCCTCAGAGGTGTCAGGGTGCTTTCTGTTCCTGGGCATAATACTCGTACCCTTCCTTTGAATGCCAAGACCCCCATTCCTCCTTGCGGAGCTCATGAGGCAGGGCGGTATGACCAATTCCGAAGCTCACTCCTTCGCAAAGCAGCGGGCGCAAGGCGTGTCCGACACAAGCTTTCGCCTTTAGGTCGACCATCTCGTTGCCATCAATCTCCACGTGACCTGGGACCCAACCGAAACTAAAATGTGAGAATTCATTCAACAGGGGTACCATTACCTCCTACAACTCAGCCGAGTCACCATTTGAAAACATGCGGTCAACCATGATGAGGGCCGGCATGCAGTCCAAGAACACATGGACCGGGTGTTTCTTGACTATACCCTGTACATGCCACAGGGTATACACAACAGCAACTAACTCGCATTCTACAATACTCCAAGATGGCGGCATCAAGTACTCGTCAATACGGATCAAGACTCCTCTCTCAATCACCCACCCAAGCTACACCAGACCCCTCAGAGCACTTGGATCCGTCTGTGTATACAACCATATCCAATGATATACAGAGGCCCATGTACAATATCCGGTAGCATGCAGCCGTCACCACCTTGCCTTTTCCAATCAAGACCGTTAGGCAGCAGGTGAGCTCCTTATCTGAAGTCTGCCGATGTACCACCAAGCCTTCCTCCTTCCATTGTAGCCATATTTTCCTGAACTTGGAATGCTGGTTACAAGATCGGTTATTAATAAACCAGTTGTAACACTTCCGTTGCAGGTACCTTCCCTGAATAGCGATGGGTGGCACCCTAAACTCAGCTAGCAGTATGTTGTTCGCCAACCTCATGGGTGTTTGAAACACTGACCGGAGGCAGTCGTTAATGTGGACCTGAATTTGCTTCATATATGATATGTGGTCGGTTACAAACTCAAGTCCATAGTAGACAGTCAGAAGGTAGGCTGCCTGCACCAAACAGTAAGTATCCCATACTCCCAAGCTACCAACACTTCCAAATCTCCTCCCCAACACTGAAATTCTCCTCCTAACTCCCAATCCCCTCTCTAACTAATACTTTACATGAGAAGAAAAGTTAAGAAATACATTAAACCTATACCCAAGAACCTACAGGTACTCCGAAGGCAAAACCATTTCTCCCAACAATTCCATTCCTTCCCATGCTCTCTTCCCAAACCCAATCCACTGGGTCTTGAGGGCACTGAACCCCATTCCTCTAGCTCTGGCTATGTAGTGGCAGTCTGTAAATATCTTTCCCGCATGGTAGCGGGCAGTCTTACTCGACTTTGCTGCCACCATAATAACTCCATCGTCAAAATACGAGACTACGAGTTGACACACACTAGGGGAGTATCGCATAAGTGGCCTGAATATATCTACCATGTACCCACTGAAAAGAAATGGAGAAAGGGGCGAGCTCTGAGCTACTACTTTACTAATATGGTAGAATCGGGAGACACATCCATTGAATTGAAATTGGACAGTCCTACAGGAAGCCCACCGCCGGATCCATTGGCAAAGGTATATGGGGCACGCCCTGGCTACCAGAAAGTCCGACAGGAGATTGACATCAATGTTATCAAACCCCCCTTTGACGTCCATGGACAAGATCAGACGTTTGTATCCATCATTATGCCGTAAGAATTCAAAGACTACTGCCATAGCGTCATGAACTTCCCTCTTTCGATGAGACCCAAATTGTGTTTCTCCTAGATCCAGGTAGGCACCCAGCCTTAACAGGACCACCCATTCTGTCACCTTTGCTGGTGTCAGTAGGAGATGTATCATTTTCCACAATTTCACGATATCATACCTCGGTTTGTCTAGCTTAGGTATGAGTACCACCTCAGCCTTGTGCCAGTCTGGAATATTGTGCCGTAGCCCATGGTCAATCAGGCGTCTCAACGTTGCTGCATCTCTTTGCTTCCAAAAATATAGGAAGTGATAGCTAATGTCATCCTCGCCTAGGCCCGTATTTGTAGGGGACCTGGCAAGGGCAATTTCCATCTCTTGAGCACTATCCATGTCGATCTCAGAGTCCTCCCAAGGGGTGGGGTTGACAGGGGATAACTGTTGCGCAATTAGGTCGCTAATGTCTGAGTGTGTAGTAGCATAGGACCCAACTGGGCAGGCCATAGAGGGAAGGGTTTGCTTAGCTTTCAGCTTCCGTGCCAACCTAAAAATGTCTGGGTCTTGGCTCTCAGCTATCTTTTCCCTGATATACTCAAATCTAGCCTTTAGCATGCATGACTGGTAAATACATCGGACCAGTTTGTAGTCCTCTGTCTGCTCTGTCCTACGTTTGGCATATCAACGTAGCAGGGCCACATGCAACCTCATCCTGTCCAATTCTGGTGTCCACCACTCACACCAACCTCTGCTCACTGAGGCCCGCGGGAGTGCATCCACCACTCATCTTACCTTTTCCCACAACTTCCCATCTTCCACCTCTTGCAGGGCATCCAACTGTTTCCCAACCTTTTCCCAGACTACCTTCTTCCAGGCTAGCCTCCTACGCATAATGTTGTCAGGGAGGTCAACCGCTAACTTTAGGGCTTGAGCACTATGCTCACAGCCAGTGGCATCTAGGTATCGATGCCTGATATACGGCGTCCAGTGTAGGCAAAGATCAATCCTGGAAATGTCCCTGAAGGTCGGTACAGTCGGGGGGACTATGTTCATGTCGCGAATTGGGACCATGAACTATTGTTTCAGACATCGTCCACCCGTATTGTTGTGGTCTGCATTGGGGTCCCAATCCTGGTGTCTGGCATTGAAGTCACCAAACATGATGTCTGGTTCCCCATGTTCGTCTAGCTAACCAATAAATTGGTCTTTAGTACAACCGGGTCGGAAGTAGACTCCAGTGAGCACCTTCTTCACCCTCTTCTCCCAATAGCTGACGCTGGCACTGCTCTCCCTGTGCCCAGTCATTTCAAACATCCCACAAATATGGGACCAAACAAACACCTCAACACCCGACTTCTTAACAAAAGAAAACAAATCCCACCCATCAACATCTATAGGTACATGCTGCTCCTCCAGGTCAACTGGCAGTTCAATAATAAAAAACAAATCAACAAAAGAAAACCAATCAAATGCCAGAACCCGATTCCGACTGCTCCTCCCCACATTTAATGCTTTTGTTGTAATAAGCATTAAAAAGGGGCCTCAACTGATCCACTCGGGTGGCAAGGGCCAGAGGCATAGGGAACACCACTATCCTGGTCCCAGGCGGTCCAAAAAGTATCTTCCCGGTGGGGTTTGGAGGTCGCAGTGGTTTTCCAAATCCCACGCACTGGGGAGGGGAAGGGGGAGGGGTATTCTGGTTCCTTAACCTTGGCCTTATCCGACTTCTGGCGGAGGCCTTCATCTTCCTCATCGCTGCTGATCTCAACCAGTCATGGTGTAGGGGATCTTTCATGACTACGTCTTCGTCTCTGGGCCCTCCTCGTCTGACTTTCCTGTTCTGGCTTCTAGGCAGAATCTGTTGGTGTGGCTGGCCCCTGCTTTGGTGGCGAGGACGATGTATTTGGGGGCGACAACTTGACTCCTGGGTACTGCTCGTATCCCATGAAGTGGTCCATCTGGTCGCAGAGCCAGCATTGCCTCCTAGTGTGCCCACAGACCTGTCCCACGCCTCTGGAGCATCCAAGCTTGCTGCATATATGCTCCTGGGAGAAATGCACTCCAAAACAGAACTTACAGCGGGGTTGGTAACCACATATGGCCTCAAAGTGGCCAGTCTCAAAGCACTTATCAGAAACCTTTAGGGGTCTACGTTCCTCAAATACCCAAATGCTACAGGCCCCTTCTCTTAACCAAATCTTTCCCTTGGTCATTCTTTCTCTGATGGCCTCGTTCTTTTTGACTATAAAGCAGATACCACATGTTGTAGCATTGACCTGCCTCATGGCATGGATGGACGCCATAATATCTGGCCGGGAAACAGTAACTACACTAGTGTTGGATTGCTCTAAGTTAGTGCAGAGGCCATTAAAGGCCGTGCTTCCGGTCCATCCCTCAACCCTCCATATTGATTCTCGTCCTGTCTCAGCAAGGGAGGCACCAGAAACAAAGATCTTCACCTTCTTCAAGTTCCTCTGAAACTCGAATTCTGGGAGTGACAATTCTCTAACCAGGTCAAGCCTTGCCTTGTCGAGCTGGTTGCCTAGTTCAGTAATAGAATGACCCACCAGGGTCAAAAAGATACAATC
This sequence comes from Tuber melanosporum, assembly GCF_000151645.1. Lineage (NCBI taxonomy): Eukaryota > Fungi > Ascomycota > Pezizomycetes > Pezizales > Tuberaceae > Tuber > Tuber melanosporum. Next base: position 614,063 of record NW_003298777.1, read on the forward strand.
AATCTCAGGTCGGATATTCCCAGCACGAATGTATGGGGTACTACTACGAATCTTTCCTTAGTTGGAGAAGGTCATATTGATCCTGTTCCTAATAGCCTCAATGCCAACTACTTCTGGTAAGGCAACCTCCTTGTGTGTAGCGAACTGCATAGTAATATGCCTCCCACAGGCATCTGGGGTTAGCGATGACTGTGGCGGTACCGGTAGCGAGTTGAGTGGGTCCGGAGGCCCCTGTAGAACTCGCCGGTACTCTTGTCGCATCAGGGCTGTGGTTATCTTAATGCTAGCCATGGCTGCAGGCTCCAACTAAGCCGGTGGAGCAGTAAACCCCACTGCTACCGGAGTCGGTTCCTGCTTATCAGTGTTCTTCCCCTACGTCTAGGCCGGGGTCGCCACTTCCTCCTCGCTACCAGCTTCTCTGGCAGCCTTTCTTCTCCTTCTGGCACTACCGCTCAGGCATCTACCACGTTTCCTTCCCTTTCTCTTTTCATCTTCTCCCTCATCCTCTCTTTCCCAATGTACTGACTTGTCTTCTCCCCCACGTGCCACACACAAAGTTAACACCCTTCGCTGGAGGAGCTTCCACTGCTGGACTGGTGGAAGGAAGCTGCTGATGTGGGGCGGGTGGAAGGCGCTTGTTTTTTCTGAGTGGGGGGAGGCTTGGGCACATATGCTATCCATTTCACTACCTCCATAAAGGAGGCTTTAGCAGTAGGAGCTGCTGCAGTGGTTTCCTTTCCCTTACAGGGGACAGGTGGTGGTGATGTTCCCACTGAATCAAACGGGGTATTGCCAGACCATACTGAAGGGGATTGGCGACGTGGGGACAACTTACCTTGCAGGATCTCTATTTCTTCCCCTTGCTTGCCAACAATGTCTGTCAGCACTTTTACCACCCGCTCCAGCAGGTGTAGTCGGCTCCAGTAATTCACTCCGCCTTCTGGTCCTTCATTACCAAATGCGGCACCACTGTTCATCCAAGTCCGGATATGGTGTATGGTGTCGTCCTCAATCAACCTGGATTCCAACAAGACGAGGGGCTGAGTATTGCCCGAGCGGATGTCCTCCAGTCTCTCCAACATAGATCCAATTATCCTACTCAAGCAGCGTCCTAGAGAGGGGGTCCTACCTGCATCCAACATCTTGTATACTCCTGCCATGATTGAGTCTGCCTGAGCCATAGCAGCATCAGCTTCCTCAGGTTGGGTATCAGGAAGTTAAACTTCTAATGGTATCTGGACATTGTGTGAAACTTCCTGGGAGCTTACCAGCTGTTCTTCCTGCAAAGTTGAATTTTTTTCAAAGGCTGGTTGTGATGACGCCATTGCCGGGGAGGGGGCGTGTATGCTATCACCCTGTCCAGTCACCTCGGAGTTACGTCCTTCTTCCAAATCCATGGGAGTGTCCCGAGCCAGCACTACAGATGTAGGCAGGACGTTATCGGTCACCAGTGGAGATGGGGGGGGTGGTGTAGCCTCGATCATCGATGGGAGACTTACAGGTGGGAAAACAGCCAGGCGTCAGTAGTATATGTCAAGTAGTAGGCCTGGGAGGGCAAGAACGATCTGCTTTTTTCAGCCTTCATCGACATTGATGGCCTTCAAAAACTGTGGCCCCAGAACGGGAGCAGCGGACCATTTAGCAGGGGATGCCGACCATGTACTGCACTGTGTCCCAGCAGTAGGAGAGTTGAAGTCCTCATCCTCAGGGTTATCTAATCTGAACTTCGGAGTTTCATAGACAGCCCTTTCTCCAGATGACATCACAGCCAAAAAGGAAGGAGTGGACGTGCTATCCTTACATAGAGGGGCCTGGCAGAGGAAACTGGGCATCTTACTTTGAATGGCCCTAGCGAAGAGAGGGGTAGCAGACCATGAAACTGCCTCAACAGTAGTCGTAACCGAGTTGCTTTCGGCTGGTAGCACAGAGGATTCAGGGACAACAGCCTGTGAGTCTTTGGGGGGGGAGGGTGTGGGGGCTGGAGAGTACTCTGAGCCATGATCGGAGTTGAACCAAACAAAGAGTCCTGTGGTAGTGTCCTTGTTCAAGTCACATGTGGCTGAACAGCCTCTCCCGATTAGGAAACCCCTCACCAAAACCTCTACTTCTTTTATTGTGGCAACAGTTGCATCAGCGACTGTTGGCCGAACCAAATCATCAAACTGCGGGTTCACCGCGTTCTGATATCCGTGACAGTGGTGAAACTGTAGGAAACTAAAGTTCCCTTTAGGTGCCACATATTACTACGTAGTTGTCGGGATAAGGCCACGGTCAGCCTTAGTAGCAGCCACAAGAGACATAGCTGCACGAGCTGTCTCAACTGAGAAGGAGGGGGTGTTGAAGACGCCATCCTTATCCAAACTGCACTAAGTGATTACAGGGACCAAGTCACAAATATCTCACACTGAAGTGTCTTCAAAGCGAGAATAACTAACTTCTAACCAACCGTCCGAAACGAAAAACACAAACAAGTAACAGTAGATGAAGTATTTATTAAAAGCGAAATGAGGTAAAGTATTGGTTATGCTCACTTCCAACATGGAGTGTAAGAAGTAGGAAAAGTACAAAGAATAAAGCATGAAAAACCTATCCTCCTCAGCCGTATTGACCTCCTTATATAGTGTTCTTCTCACCCATAGTCATGTGACCAAAAGTGGTCACATGCGCAAAATTAAATCAAAAAAAACTAATCATGTGACCAAAGTGGTCACATACTCAAAACCCATGACCTCATAGCAAGGTTGTGTGCAGAAACTCATAAACCAATCATAATACAATAAACAAATCATATGACTCGATTGAGTCATATGCGTGAGATACATGACATCATAACGAGGTCATGTACAAAACATAAATCATATGTGCAAGGCATACCTGCAAGACATCCTTACAAGGCATACTCGCAAGGCATACTCGCCAGGTGCACATCCTATGACTCATATTCGAGTCATGTGCACAACATAACTAATCATAACATACTAAATCATATGTCCCAAATCAGTCATATGCGTGAAACAACAATATACCTATGACTCATAACCATGAATCATGTGAAAACCTTTTCCGTGCTCAGCCACATTCGTGACATTAGCCCCTCTCTTCCTAAGCTTGAGTCCCATCAGGCTTTGTCCCCAAGTTTCAATAGTTCCCGTCCCATCGAACGTATGGATCTCTGGAACCTATTGAGCCTGTCATCTGCTTCCCGCCATCTTACCCTCACAGTTTTCAAGGTGAGGTTTGCCATCTCAATGGTACGCCGCTAGGCATGGTTCAGCTGCCTCAGCTCCATGATGGTTTTATCCTTTGCCGAAATTGTGGCCTTGGCTTGGCCTAGTTGTTCTCAGAGTCCTCGGATTTGCCTATGTAGGCTTTTGGTATTTGGTTCTGTTTCTGTAGATGAATTTTGGGCTCCCCCCTCCCTAGGCCTCATCCTCGAGGCCCTAGCCCTCTGCCATATCATGGCATCCTTTCTATCCAACTCTTTCTTTGTTTCATTCTTCCACAGGTAGTATTCCACAGTGATTGTCTTCGTCATGTGCATCTTGCACGTGTGGTTGAAGCACTGTTTCCAGCACTTTAGGGCATGGTCCAGACGTGGACCATACTTTTTGTATTCTCTTAGGAACCACCCCGAGCCTTCCTTGTCCCCATAGTGTGTGGGACATCTATCATCGTAGTATACCGTCCATGATATAGTATTATGCTGAGCTTGTTTTTCCCTTTCTCTGAGTTCTTTGTATGTTGGCCTCATGAATGAGTATTTGGGGCTGGTCAGTGTGGTCTGGCGGGGGCTATCGCCCCAGTCCTCATGCAGTTGCAATGGTACAGGAGCCTTTCCCTCGCCTCTGTCTTAGTTGACTGTAATCGTCACCTGGGCCGGGCTTGCCTGGGTATCGCTAGTAGAAGGTTGAGATGGCATCTTGTACTTGTTCAAAGTTGTGTGCGGAGCACTAGGTTTTATTATATTCTGGTGGGTAACTGGTCCACTTGGCTCGGTATTGTAGATTTCCGTTGAAGAAGTGAGACTGGATTATCTCGTTGAGTTCGTATTCTGGTTCTCCATTGAGTTCAATCGGAGGAAGAGGAATAATTGTTTGTGAGGGAAACTTATTGTCATTGTGTAATTCAAGGAGTAAGATGTGGAATGTATTGTGTATTTGCATTGAGGGAGGAAGGTCGAGTTTATAAGCTCAGTTGCTCACTCTTTCTAGTATCTTGAATGACCCGATTTTCTTGTAGTCTAATTTCTTTGATCATTGCATCATATGGATATTGCATGATATTAGCCATACCATGTCTCCCAGTTGTATATTTGGATCCGGTCTTTGGTGTTTATCGTATTGTTCTTTTGGCCGTTGTAGTGCTTGACTCATTTCATATTGTAAGGTCTCGTGTAGTTTTCCCACGTCTGTTTTATCCGATATTATACCGTTAATCATATGATATGTAGTCTGACTTTGCGGATGTTGTCCGTAATTCACGAAGAAGGGTGTCATGCCAATCGTTTCTTGTTTTCCATTGTTGTATGCAAATTCGGCTATTGATAGCAGTTTGTATCAATCATCTTATTGGTAATTGACATAGGCCCGTAAATATTGTACGAGGATTGCATTTACCCATTCCGTTTGTCTGTCCATTTGTGGATGGAATGCTGTGCTCAACCTGTTTTGTATCCCCATTTCTCAGGTTACTTTTTTCTATACTCCTGATGTGAACAATGTTCCTCGGTCAGTAATGATATTCTTTGGAAGGCCATGAAGTCGGAAGACTTCTTGGAAGAATATTTGTATAAAATCCCTCGTGTCCATATCTTTTCTGACTGGAATGAAATGACTCATTTTGGTCAGATGATCCACCACGACCAGGATGCTATCGCATTTCTCTGACAATAGTAAGTCTGTGATGAAATCCATAGTAATAGTTTCCTATGGTCATTCAGGAACTTTGTTTGATTTCAGTTATCCGTATGGTATGTATTTAGCCGTTTTCGTTCTTTGGCATATGTCGCAATTCTTGACATATCTTTTGACATCTTCACGCAGTCCTGGCCAATAGAATGACCTCCTGATGAATTCTGTGGTTTTTGCTGTTCCAATGTATCCTGCTGTTCGGATATCGTGGTGTTGTCGTATGATGTCTGTTCTTATCTTTTCTTCTTCTGGAATCCATTATTTTCCATCGTACCACATATTTCCATTCTCCCATTGACATAAATCTAAAGCGATTCCTTTCATCTCCTTTTTTCCTTCTTTTAATGCTTCTCTTATTGCCTGAATTATTTTGTCTTCTTCATTTGCCTTCTCAATTTTCTTTTCTTCTATTGATGTGAATTAGATAACCTCCATTGCCTTGAAGTAGGTCTTTGGTAATAGTATTCGTATTTTTTGTTTGATCCTTTCATCTTCTTTTATTTGTGGTTTGTCGCTTGCAATCCTTGTGAGAGCTTCTGGCTTTCCACTCTCTTTACCTGGTTGGTGTTCAATTTTGAAGTTGTATTTGCTGAGGTGTTCCATCCACCTTATCTGGCAGTCGTTCAATTCCTTGGTGGTCATGAATGGGACCAGATTCTTATAGTCGATTAGAACTCGGACTGGATGGTTGTTGTTCAGAGTATATCTTCTCCATTCCTTTAATACTTGAACAATTACTAATAGTTTTTTGTTTGCAACGTCGTCGTTGCATTCTGCAGGGGTCATTGTCTTGGATTGATAAGATACTGGCCTCTATTTTCCGTCTTCACATTATTGCAATAGTATGCCTGAACACACATATTTTGAGACATCTGTTTCGATCAGTGTCCTTCAGTTTGGGTCGAAGTGTACCAGTATTAGTGCTGACATTAGATGTGTCCAAATGGCATCCTATGCTTTTTGTTCTGTTTCTCCCCATTCCCAATTCTTGTCTTTCTTGGTTAGGTTATAGAGTGGTTTTGCAAGCCTGCTAAATCTTTCTATGACCCTTCGATAAAAGTTGCAGCATCCCATAAAGCATTGAACATCTGTTTTGTTGTTTAGTTTAGCCCAATCCCATATTGCTGCTGTTTTGGCTGGGTTGACCATGACCCCGCTCCGATTGATGATAAATCTGAGGTATTCGGTTTCTCCTTTATGGAATTCGCATTTTGTTGGTTTGATCTTCATTCCTAATCCTTGTATTGTGGCCATAATGTTGCTAATATCCTTCTGATATTGTTGAATGTTTTCTGAGTAGATGAGTACATCATCTAAATATACATTGCAATATATGTCGAGGTATTTATTGAGTACCTTATTGATCCATGTTTAGAATGAAGCCAGTGCATTGATTAGCCCGAAAGGCATAACCAAGTATTCGAGCATCCCAGATCTCGAGGCCAATCTAGTTTTATATTCGTCTCTTGCTTTAATGTGAATATTGTGGTATGCGTCCTTGATGTCAAGTTTGGTGAAGTATTTTGCTGACCATAGTCTATCCAGTGCCTCTCTGATTAAGGGTAGTGGATATCGATCTTTCTTGGTAACTGAATTGAGGGCTCTATAGTCTACACAGAGTCTCATTTTTCTATCTTTCTTTTTGATGAATATTATCAGAGATCCTCCTGATATAAAAGAGTCTCTGATCCATCCTCGCTTTAGGATTTACTCGATGTACTTTCTAAGTTCTTCAAGCTCTGGTTCTCCTAGTGGGTATAGCCTCTTGTAGGGAATCTCTTTTGCTTTTCCCGCTTTCTCGTCTTTGTTTAGCTGAATTTCGTGGTCGATTCCCGGTCTTTGGAGTAGTAGCCCCGCAGCTTCTTCTTCTTGAAATAGATTTGTAAATTGATGATATTTCTTTGGAATCAATTCTTTCCATCCTTTTTTGCTTTAGTATTTCCTGTCTTGGATTGCTAGTTCCATGCTGATGTTGATTTTTACTAGAACCACTTTCTTGTTTTCATATGTCTATTTGATAATTCCTGTTGTATCTCCTCTTCGATCGTACTGTCTAAAGGCTTGTGCTATGATCTCATTGATCTCAATTCTTTTTGTTGTATTGGGCTGGTTTTGGTTTGTGCTTCCAAATCACGTGTCTCCGCATGTGGTCTCTTCCAGTTGATCTACTTCGTGCAAATCCTCTGTGTTGATTTTTTCAATGATCAACCGTGAGATTCGATCGCCTTTCTGGACTTCGTAGTCCCCTTAAGCCAGGTTGGCCAAGACCACTTTGATTTCACCTGTATAGTCCGCATCTATCACTCCTGCCATAGTCATGAGTCGATGCTTAACTGCTAGACCACTGTGGAGTGCTATCTGTCTATAGGTGCCTTCTAGTAGTCCGATGGCTATTCCTGTCACTATTATTGCCTACCTGTTGCCAGGTATCTTGGTTTCTTTATTGACATACAGGTCGTGTCCTGCTGCCCCTTTGGAACCCTTGGTAGGCACTTTTGCCCCTTGGTCCAGCTTTTGTATCCGGACTCTCTTATCTTGTCTCATCTCGGTGAACTTTGCATGTAAAGTTTCTTCTTCCGCTTCCCGTATCGGTGTTGAGTAAACTACAGGTGAACTGTTGAGATATCACGTCACACACAGTTTGCTGGTGAAGGTCATCTTGTTCTCGTTCTAGTCGATCGTCGGGTTATGTTTTTGTAACCATGGCATCCCTAGGACTATCTCATGGTTCTTGAGATCTACTCCCTGAAAGGTTGCCATTTCCCTATGGCTGTCAATGTCCATTGGTACTGTTGCAGATTTCCTTATCGACGAAATCTTCGGTAGTCTCCGAGTCGAGTATTGTATAGATCATTGTTTCTTCGTGCTTTTCTTTGTGTATTCTCGTTTTGATCATCACATGATCTCCGTCTTCTTCTCCCCATTGCATGTATAGTGCTGTGTAGTAGTTCGCTGCCTTGATGGATTTTCTATGTCCACATCTTAGGTCTCCCAGACTACCGTTTACTGGGGACCCTCGTCATTTTCCACCAGTGAATCTTCTGTGATTATTTCGCGAATGTTGCTCCTCTTTTGAGCTTGGAAGCAGTAGTTTCCAGCAGCCCTGGTTCCTTGGTATCCACTGTCTGGTCAGCTTCTGTATTCTCATATCCGATGTCCTGCTTTTCCGCACCTTAAGCAGAGTTTCCCATTTATTCTTCTAGCATATTCTTCCTTTGACAGGTTCAGAGCAGGTCTTGCTCTTGATTTGTTCAACTCCATTGGTTCTCCTGGTGGTAATGCTTGGCTTTCACTTCGAGCTGCCTGTGGCTTGAAGGTTCCATCTATGTTTCTGGATGATTGAGCTACCCATTGTGCTATGATGTTCTCCGAGTTGTTTTGAACCATGTTTAGTTTGCTTTCCTTATCAATCACCCATCTTGCAAATCATTCTGCTGTTGTGTAGTGTGTGTTGGAGATTCCCCATGCCTCTCAGAGTCTCTTGCTACAGTTTCTTAGGAGGATGATGTAGAGGGTAGTATCATCAAACTCTACCTCGTATTCCAATAGTCGGCATTCGTTCCAATATGCCGAAAAGGTCTGTTTTCCTTCTTGGAGTTTCCCCAGCTTTCATCTTGCTGTCTCCTTAGTATTGGGATCTCCAAATTGTTCAAAGAGTGTCGCCTTGAATTCCTGGTATGTGATCCATTCTCTCTATTTCCTTCCATCTTGGAAGGGCATGATCTATTGTCCCGTGAGTCCCCTGAGTAGAGATTCTATATAGGGAATCTGGATCTCATCCGGGTATTCTTCATATCCCTTAACAGCAAAATACTCTTCGCATTGTGCCAGGAATATTTGTAGCTTATCTTCGGCTCCTTTATACTTGTCGGGTTCTTTTGCTTTCAGTCGCTAGATATTTCCTTGTACCGTATTTTGTATTACCGCTAGAAATGCCTGAAACTGATTTTCGGTCATTCCAAGTATGCTAGTGCCTGGTGCCGGAGTGGTCGGGGCCGGTGGCATAGATACTGCTAATCCCGACAATCTCTCAAGTCGTGGGGTTCTTGCCGGAGAACTATCGACTGGTGATCCTTTCTCTGGAGTTACTGGGCTTGCTGCCCTTAAGGGCTCTGCTGATACATGATCTAGGGTATCGCTAAATCCCCCTAAATTAAGGTTTTGATCGTCAATGTCGATATCTCCTTCCCTATCTGGGTTGAAAGATACCCTTTTGTATCATTTGGCCTCACACTAGGTGACGCTTTGTAATGTAACAATCCCTCTTCAGATGGTTAGTTCGTAGCGACGGGAAACAATACTTCTCTCCTCTTTCTTCTTCTTTCTTTATTTTGCGATAGTACGCGGCCTTTGCCGATGTTACCGACAATACAAGACCTCTGTCTTCTATCAGGAATGCCTATTGTATGCTTTCTCTAACTCTTCTCTGTGAAGAGCTTTCCTCTGCATAGCAATAAATATTGCAATAGTGATAAAGATCGTAAAGGTGCTTTATATTCGTTAAAGTAATAAGTAGGAAAAGTACATAGAACAAAGCATGAAAAACCTATCTTCCTCGGCCACATCGACCTCCTTATATAGTGCTCTTTCCACCCATAGTCATATGACCAAAAGTGGTCACATACGCAAAATCAAATCATAATAAACTAATCATGTGACCAAAGTGGTCACATGCTTAAAACCTATGACCTCATAGCAAGGTCATGTGCAAAAGCTCATAAACTAATCATAATACAATAAACAAGTTATACGACTCGATTGAGTCATATGCATGAGACACATGACATCATAACGAGGTCATGTGCAAAACATAAATCATATGCACAAGGCATACCTGCAAGGTATACTCGCAAGGCATACTTGCAAGTCATACTTGCCAGGTACACATCCCATGACTCATATTCGAGTCATATGCGAAACATAACTAATCATAACATACTAAATCATATGACCCAAATCAGTCATATGCGCAAAACAATAATATACCTGTAACTCACAATCATGAGTCATGTGAAAACCTTTTCTGTGCTAAGCCACATTTGTGACAAAGAGTTGGATGGCATCTTGTTTGTTCATCAAGTTGGTAGCAGGGTACTATTTTTATTGTATTTAGGCAAATAACTAGTCCACTCAGCTTGGTATTGGAGATTACAGTAGTATAAGTCAGAGTCGCTTATTTCATCAAACTTGTTTTCCCATTCAGGGTCTATTTTTAGTAGTGTAAGAGGTGGTCTTATTTGTGAGAGAAATTTGTTATCATGGTATATTTCAAGAAGTGAGATGTAGAATGTATTGCCAATACATATTGAAAGAGGGTGATCAAGTTTATAAGCTTGGCATCCTACTCTTTCCAGGATCTTAAAAGGCCCAATTGTATTGTAGTCTAATATCTTGAATGGTTAAGTGGTCGTACTATTGAGCAGCAATAACTACACTATATCTCTTGATTATAGGTTCAAATCAGGTCTTCGGTATTTGCCATATTGTTCCTTTTGCCATTGTTGTATGTAATCCATTTTATATCATAACATGTCATCTAATTGTTTCATCTCTATCTTATCTGAAACTATTTCACTAGTCACATGATTTGTGGCCTCATTTTTTGGGTGTTGTCTGTAGTTTGTAAAGAATGATATCATACCTGTTAGGCAGAGACAATCTGATAGACTTCAGAATTGTCAAGGCAAATTAAGATTTATTTCTGTAGACAGAGATTGTCTAGGAAGGCTCGAGTTCACTCATTTCATTTATGACTACTAAGAGAGAAGTAAATTTGGTAAAGTAGGATAGTGTCATAAAATAATATAATATTATTAAGGTCTCTTCTCCATTGCTTGATGATGTCTAAAGCTTGGGAGGCATTTTAATATTTATATTCTATGTCTGAGTGTTCGCGGACTACATCTATTTATCATATAACTATGTACCTTTCTAATTATAACTTGTAATGTCAGGTATTCTTGAAAGATGTGAACACTTGGAGACCCTGAAAATCACCACATCCTCTTTGACAACTCCAATATAAGTAACTCAGAACCATTCTGTTCCCAATAGTAGTTATCCGATTCTTAGAGTCTTTACACTTGTGGCCTAGTTCTCAAGTCAAACTTAGTTGACTACAATTGTCTTCATCGTTGATGAAATGATCAGTTTTATCTGTGGGTTGCATCTGTGAAGGTAGTCATAATCACGATCTATTTTCAGATCATCTGACTTTAAACCTACTGAATCTCTCACACAACTGATGGATATCTTCCACAGGACTTCCTACTAATTGGCAGAAAGCTATTCTACAGGATTGATAACTATTCTCCCGGTCGGCAACTCTTAGTTGCTCTGAGTAACAGGGTTTCAACCATTTTTGTAGTATTAGAAGTTATCCTCGTAACTACAACATGTTCTGAAACCTAGTTGCAACACTCTGTGAAGTCTAATAGCTTCTATGATAGAGTCCCTCAGAGTTCTAGACTCATTTAAATGTTGTAAGATGGATATAAATGTATTGGTCTCTTGCTGAGATTCTTTACCATTCAATATCATCTCTTTATGCGAAAACGTCCCATTTCTTATGGCTCATACCAGAGGTATCACATCTTTGAAGCCTAGTAACCTTCTGAGTAGTTGACAGATTTACTCCATTCTACTTCTCAGACCTAGCTGAAGGTCCCCTCCAATATATCCCACGAACAGGATCTGGTCAGACAGACAGCAGCGACATATATGGTATTATTCTGACACCTTCAAATTTGTGGTATTATATTCACAGGACGCAACTGAGATTGATATGTATGATGAGGTGTGGGCCCTGTAAGGGGGCCAGAGTGAGGTGTTGGATATCAGAGATTCCAATTCCGGATGGGGTTACCCTACTTAGGGTGACCCTAAGTATCAGATCCCGATAGTTCTAACAATGCCAATCATTTCTTGTCTTCTATTGTTGTATGCAAACTTAGCTATTAGTAGTAGTTCATGCCAATTGTCTTACTGATAGTTGACATATATACTTAGGTATTACAAGAGTATTGCATTTACCCATTCTGTTTGTCTATTAGTCTGTCGGTAAAATGTAGTGTTCAGTTGGTTCGGTATCCCCATTTCTCCTGTTTTCTTTTTCCACAGTTCTGATACGAATAGCATTTCTCGATCTGTAAATTTATTCTTTGAAAGTGCCTCTAATTGGAAAATCTACTGGAAGAATATTCAAATAAAGGTTTGGTTGTGATTTTCTTTTTGACAGGAATGAAATGACTCATTTTGGTCAGGCAATCCTTTATGACCAGAATGCTATCATATCTTTCTGGTTTAAGTAAGTCCATAATAAAGTCCATAGTAATTGTTTTCCATGGCTATTTGGGAACTTTATTTGATTTGAGTAATCTGTAAGGTACATGTTTGGCCATTTTTGTTTCTTGACATGTATTGTAGTTCTTAATATATCTTTTGAAGTCTTCATATAGTCCTGGCCAATAGAATGATCTAATGATAAGTTCTATGATTTCAGCTGTTCTGGTATGTCCAGCTGTTTAAATATCATAATATTGCCATATGATGTTCGTTCTTATCTTTTCTCCTTCTGTGATTACTTATTTTCTGTAGCACTACATGTTCTTATTTTTCTACTGGCATAAACTTAGCACTATCACTTTTATCTCCTTCTTTCCTTCATCCAGCGCTTCTCTTATTATCTTAATTATTTTGTCTTCTTTGTTCGCTTTCTGTATAGCCTTTTCTTCATTCAAGTGGAATTCAATCAGCTATCTTACTTCAAATTGGCTTCGTCTGAAATATCAATTTTTTGGTAGCAAGATTTGAATTTTTCTAGTAATCTACCAGTCCTTATCATCTTGTAGTTTGTTGCTTGATATTCCTATGAGGGTATACTGCTTTCCATCTTTCTTCACTAGTTGATATTTAATTCAGAATTTGAATTGGCTCAATTGTTCCATCCATCACATTTGTTAGTTGTTTAGTACCTTATTCTTCCTGAAAGTTACTAAATTCTAGTAGTCAGATAGCACCTTCACTGTGCTCTTAGTATCACATACATATTATCTCTATTCCTTCGTAGCATGGATTATTGCTAATAGTTTCTTGTCATCAATATTGTAGTTGCATTCTGCTGATATTATTTTCTTTGAGCAGTATATAATTGGTTGCTATTTGCTATTCATGCATTTTTGCATGAGCATTCTCAAGCACTGGTATTTAGATGTGTTGTTCTAGATTGCTAGTTCTCATTCAGGGCTATAATGAACTAGTATCGGTACACTGGTGAGCCTTTGCATTATGTGATTGAATGCTTCTTATTTCTATTTATTCTATTTCTATTTAGCATCCTTCTTAGTCAGGCCGTAGAAAAGTTTTGCAACCCTGCTGAACTCTTCTATGAACCTGGAGTAGAAGTTGTAAAATCCAATAAAACATTGGATATCTTTTCTGGTTACTGGCAATTTCCATTTCTATAATGTGTTTGTTTTGATAGGATCTACTTTGACTTTTTATCTGTTGATGATAAACCCTAGGTACTCTGTTTCATCTTTGTGGAATTTTCATTTTGTTGGCTTGATCTTCATTCCTAAATCTTGAATAGATTCTATGACTTCACTGACTTCCTTGATATGCTGGTTTAGGGTATCTGAATATCTGAGTACATCGTCTTTGTAGACAATGCAACATCTATCCAGAAATCTCCTCAACACCTGATTGATCCATATTTGAAAAGTGGTAAGTATGTAGATCAGCCCATATGGTATGACCAGATATTTGTACATCCTGTATTTAGATGTGAAAGTTGTCTTTCATTTGTCTCCTTACTCTATTCTGATGTTGTAATATACATCTTTGATGTCGAGTTTCATGAAATATTGTGCCATTCTTAGTTGGTCTATAGCTTTACCTATTAAGAGAAGCGGATATCGATCCTTCTTTGTGAATGAGTTGAGTACCCTGTTGTCCACATATAGTCTTAGTTTGCTATCTTTCTTTTTGATAAACATTATTGGAGATCCCTATGCTCTCTTAGTTTCTCGTATTCATCCTCTATCCAGATTGGTTTCAATATAGGTTCATTGTTCTTCTGATTTGTTTTCGCTTAGTGCATAACCTATCTTCTATGATATATGTTTTTTTCTGGATCCTTCTTTGTTGAGTTCTAGGTCGATTGCTAGATTAATCCTGTGTCTGTGTAAGGGTAGTTCAGTTGCGTTTTCTTCTTTGAATTGGTAATAAAACTTATGATAGTGTTTCAGTATGTTGTCCTTCTAGTCTTGTTTTTTTCATTGTACTTTATCTTGTATGGCCAGTTTGATACTCTTATCGATCTTGGCCTATTCTAGTTGTTCTGTGTTCAGGTTCTAAGTGAGCATTCTAGTATAGAAACCCTTTTCATAGTCTTCTCAAAATTCCTCTACTGTGGTTTTACATATCTGAATTTTATCTTATTATTAGTTATTTGGTTCTTCGTGTAGGTCTATTGATACAAAATACTTATCTCCTCTTTTCATCTCATTGAGGTCATTAACTTCATATAGATCTTCATAGTTGATCTTCTTAATGATCAACTGAGCAATCTAGTCCCCTTTGGATACCATATACTCCTTATCATTAAGGTTGACCAGTACTACCTTGATCTTCCCCATATAGTTGGAATCAACAACTCCACTACTGACTATCAGCTTATGCTTAATTGGTAGTCCACTGCATGGTGTAATCCAATCATAGATTGCTTCCAGTAGACCTATAGCTATCCCTGTCCATCTCATGGCTTGCTTATTGGCAAGTATCTTGGTTTCTTCCTGTGTCTACAGGTTGTATCCTGCTTCGACTATGCTACCTAGGGGAATTCGAACCTCCGTCAGTGAGAAGC
>NW_003298777.1:629127-641433 GCF_000151645.1 Tuber melanosporum
TTAAACGCCGTGCCCTCCCCGTCTTGCGGACCTCCTTACAGAGTCACTGTGTCTACAGGTTGTATCCTGCTTCTCATACTAATTCCCTAGAAGATATTCTAGTATCTGAATCCATCTTTTTAATAAGGATCTGTTGATCCCTATCACTATTCATGGTATAAATTGTAGTTTCTTGGTACTTCATATGGGGGCTTTCATTGGCTTCCTCCTCTTCTGAGACTCCATACATGACTGGTGAGCTCTGTAGACCAATCGTCATACAGGTGTTACTTGTGACAGTAACTTTGTCTTCTTCCCAGTTTATATCAGGGTTGTGCTTTCTTAGCTAGAGCATTCCTAGTATACTCTTATGGTTCTTGAGATTCACTACTTGGAAGGTTACTATTTTCCTATTGTTTCCCACTTCTATAGGTACTTGTACAATCTGGATGACATCCCCCATAGTACTTAGATATCTATCTGTGAGGTAAATCGTACTCCTGTTGTTCATATTCTTAGTCTTGATTACATATTTTTTGCATATTTCTATGTCAATGCAGTCCTCAGTTACTTGCAAATCTATCATCATGTGAATCTTGATCATTTTGTGCTTATTGACATGTAGTTTTATTTTGATCATAATTTAGTCTTTATATATTTCCAATAGTGCCTCTTTTAGTACCACATACATATTCAATAAGTTGATGGATTTCGTCCTCTCCTTATCCTACAAACCATCTAATGCTGAGGACAGTCATCCTTTTCCAATTGTTGCTTTCCTTATTGCATAGATATTTTCCTCAAACTTGTCTTTGTAGGAAATTGCTAGAACCATTAAGTCACAGTAGAAGCTTCCCTTGTTACCATATCATTTTTTTTTCAATCATAGTATTTTGCAGTTCTTTATACCATATCCTGATATCCCACAGTTGAGACAAAAATTATCCCTTCTCTTCCTATTATAAACTTCTTCTAAGAGGTTCAATTGGGGCTTTTTCCTAGTTGTATCCAGTTATATTGGTTCTCCTCTGTCATCTCGCCCTTTTTCCAGAAAGGTTCTCTCTTAGTTTTTGATATTGTGTATGCCTTGTTCATTGTTCCCATGTGGTGGTATATTCATTCTAATCACGTTAAGCCATTGATCCAGTTCTCCTTGTCAATGATCCAGACTGCAAATTTGTTCACAGTTATCATCCTCATCTCTGTGTGCAAGAACATGTTGTGGGATGTCCTTTTAAGCTCTCTGATAAACCATCTACCAGCTGAGGTTGCATTGACATTGAAGTCATTTATTAGCAGATTGAAATTATACAAGTATTTTGTGACATCTCAATTTCCTTACTTGATTATTTCGAGCTAGTTCTGTGCTTCTTGTTCTCTGTTAAGATCATCAAATTGCCTCATGAAGTCAGCTCAGAATTCTCCCTAGTGCCTCTATAGTTTTGAAATTGTTCTTGCTATATATGGCCTAATCCAAGCTAGGACAATTCCTTTTGTATAGGGTGCTCATATGTAGGATTTTCTCATAGTTATATCTTGTTGTTCAGGATACTATCTTGAAATAGTTGTCCAACTGGACCATAAATTTGCTTAGTTGGTTTCTTTATCCTCTGTATCTAGGAGAAACATTAACCTTTAGTTGTTGCAGAGTTGAAAACGGGTCTACCGGTTATTGTGATACCATAACTGTAGCCACGATTACTAGTAGTTATACGTCAATATAACATTACTAAATTCTTGTTCGAATTTAGAGATAGGCAATAATATGTTCCTTATATCTATCTCCTCTTCAATAATTCTTTGGCTCTTTGGTCTACCTTACGAAAACTGGATTGGGTAACACCTATTATCCTGAATCTATAAAGATATTACCCTGAGACTTATAAGAAATGCGACCTCTTCCATATGCTGCGATCGAAGAGCATACCTCCATACCTCTGCTCCTGGGTTAGGTCCTTCTTGACAGGAAGGCAGTACTGTCTTGTCTTCCAGACATCACCCATGGTTTTCAAACCAGGTTAGGTTGGCACCCCACAAGGCTCACCAATATCACCTCTTTTGTTTGTCATCTATGTCTCATCCCTCCACTTTCCGGTACCGTGTAGGTTGATCCTGTCCTATGTGGATGACTTCGCAGTGACTGTTGCCTTCAGCTCCTGCAGGAGGAATGTCCAGCACCTCCAACATCTAGTTAAGATGTTGACTCAAAGGGGTAGGCATCTTGGGGGTCTCCTTCTCTGTACCCAAAACTGAACTTATGCACTGGAGGACACCCAGACAAAGGGACCTCACATCCAATCTCTCCATCATTATTGATGGACACCTTTTTCGCCCCTCAGGGGTGGTCCGTTGGCTCAGCCATTGGTTTGAGCCTGCCTCTTATTCCCTCTGGTGGGCTACCGACACCCACTTCTCGAAACATCTTGCACTTGCCCAAGGTGCCTTCTCCATGCTTAACAGGCTATCGGGTCCCGGTAAGGGGCTCGCCCCCTTCCTCTGCCACCGGCTAGCATCCTTCCTCCTCGCACCTATACTCCTCTTTGGTGCAGATCTGTTCTCACTCTGAGCTACCATGATAGACCGTCTTGCTGTCTTTTGGAGACAAGTCCAGCGATGGGTTACCAACTGTTTCTCAGAGACACCTACCGGCATCCTCCCCTGCAAGTTAGCCCTTCCACCGATACAATGCCTTATTGAACACCGTCAGTGCCTGGAGGCCCTGAGGATGGTTTGCCTCCCCCCGGAAAGAAATCTGGCCACAGTGCGACTGTACTACTCCTTCCCTGCAACCTCTTGTTACCGCTCCCCAGAGGACTACCGCGCCTTAACAGGGGGGCTTACGCCGGGCTACAGGCCCCTAAATTGGAAAACCCCCAAGCCATCACCTCTGGTACTGAGGCATCTCCCACTTGATACAATAGCCTACCGTACAGGCAAGCTTGTTAGTCATCTCTCTCGTGTCCCTCCAGCATCACCTGCCCTCCTCCCTGAGCCCCTGCCCCCCATGGCCCCTAGCGACCCCCCGTTCCAAGCCCTCAAGAGAGGTTGCCGTCAGTTCCTCCTAAATGGGTGGACCAAACAGTACCCACCACTACCCTAATATGCCTACTCACCCTCACTGTCGCCCCACCTCTTCATGGGATTGGGGAAATTCGTAGTGGGCAGAATCCACCAGATGAGGTCAGGAAAGAGCTACCTGGTCAGCCACCGCTCCTGGAGAGACCTGGATGCCCCGGACATGTGCCCCTACTGCGAGGAGGAGCCTGAGTCTTTCCACCATGCCATTCTCGACTGCCCCTCCTACAACAGAGCCAGAGACACCCACCTCCCGGGGGTAGAGTGCCTGAACAAAGCGGAACCCATTTGGACATCACCCGAACTGCTTTACGCCCTATCCGCCTACATCTCCGCCACTTCGGTCGGCTTCCCCCCAGTCATGCCTACATTCGGAGATCCCTCCTCTGAAGTCCGACACGTCGGGCGTCCCACTTCCCCACTCAGCCCATCACCCTCGGATTGAGCCACAGAACGAAAAGTACACTCGTTTGATTTCCTTGCTTGTAGGATTTCTTTATGATTTAGTTTGAATGTTTCCCTTTATAGCTAGCTGTTTATGCGCTTTGCGATATGGGTTGTTTGCACTTGTTGAAGGCACTGGTTTGGTTTCTTTTATTTTGGTTTGACTTGGGATTAAGATTTTGTTTATGCCATAGCTACCGCTACATGCGAGTTCTTGTACCTAAACAATGAATACATGATAATAATAATATTAATAATAATAAAAAAGGACCTCTGATACACACTCCTCATGCAATTACTTAAGTTCTTTCCTATACTACAAGTCAAATCAATACTTTCTATACACTTGCACAATATTACGTGAGAAAGAAATCTCGCTTATAAGAAGTAATGGGAGTAGAATATTATCCTCGCCATCAGAAGTAATAGTGACAATAGGAACTCTCTGAGCAATCAAGGTATCAGGGGAATAGAAGAGGTAAGGTTGTTACCTGTTGAAAAGATAAGTACAGAGGAGTAGGATCCTTACACTTGATTGTGTCACCCATAAACAACATCTAATGATAATATGGATTATCAATACAATTACAACTATTTAGGCCTACCAGGTCTTAGCAAAGGATTACTACAAACTGTATCTGAGCTAGAAAAGACAGTGATTCTGGTCACATTACAAGAATAATTGGTATCCAGCTCATCCGCGGACACACCAGAAAACACAAGAATCACAAAAGACGGATTTTCAAACCCAGTGCTGGGACTTGAAGATCTGTTTTTGGAAGCACTAACCCAATTGAGCCTTCAAAAACCAAAAGTCAAAGAACCAAAAACTCATGATGCAATACGAGACTAACTAAAAAGTTGGCTAGCATAGCTAGTAGTCTGTTTTTGAGCAGTAGGCTGGACAGAAGGCTATAAAAACGAGAAAATTGCCTACATCTTGAGTTTATTACAAAGAGACACAATCAAATGGCTGACACTATACGTGGAAGAAGTTTGAAGACTACATTAGAGTACATGGGGTAAATTTTAAGATGAACTCATGGAAAAGTTTGGAGAAACTGACTTCCAAGGAGCGGCATGAAACAACCTGATAGAACTTGAACAAGGATCAAGGATAGTGACAGAATAATGGAACGAATTTAGACTAATCACCAGAGAAGCAGAATTGGACAAGGTCACTAAAGCAAAATACTTATACACGGGCCTGAGCCCAACTCTCTGACATGCATTCGGTTAGATTAACCATACAGTCAAAGGAGTAGAAGAGCTAGCCACTTGGGCCATTTAGAGAGAAACCAAAGTAATAGATCTCAAGAACCTCAAAAGTAAAAGGAAACTTGAAAAGCAGAAAGAAGAGAAGCCAATACCAAGAAACAATAATGGCACATTCAAATCAAAAACAATACTAGAAGGAGGTTCAGCTATGGCCATAGATCAAATTGGCAAAGAAAGCCTGAATCTTTCCAGAGAGGAGTATACAAAATAGATAGCTGGAAACCTGTGTCTGAAATATGGAAGAGCTGGATACAGAATTAGAGACAGTCGAAGTTAACACAACTCATGAAGTGCAGTTCCTGCCGCAAGAGACTCCCCAAGAAGGGAATGGAAACCAAGGACTTCCATAACAGAAATGATAATTGAGGAACAATAAACAGAGTTGAAAAACAAAGAAAGTCCCCAGTAAGAGATAATCTGAGAGACAAAAAGAGAAAATCCATCAAGATATAGAACCTATACGAGGTGCTTGGAGACAAAGACATGATCAACCACCAAGAATTACTAAAGAAGCATCTTATTATACCGATATGATTATACAACCAATGAAATGAGGGACACATTAATGTAAGGATCGACACTGGAGCAACTGAGGATTTTATTGATGAAGAACTATGCAATAAGTATAACTTCTCAAAAAAGAAGTCAGGAAATCCCAGAGAGGTCTACATGGTGGATGGAGAAAAAAGCACCATGGGGCCTATTACGCATACTACAACATTAGGTACAGAAACAGGAATACACAATGAGAAGATCACAGTACAAGTCACCAAGCTAAGCCGATGAGATGGCATTCATGGGATTCCTTAGCTACGAGAATACAATCCCAAGATCAAATGAGATTGTGGAAAGGTTATATTTGCCTGCAAACGATGTACAATATGGTATCTCAACAGTTTGCTAGCAGTATATGGCAAATTTAAAGCAGAGGCTATGGAAGAAAATCTGGAGATCCAGTTTTTACATCTCAGGTCCAATAAGAATCAGATGATTCTAGTCAAGATATTGACACCCAAAGCGAGAATTCCTACCAAAGGGCTGGCCAGAGCTGCAGGATACAACCTGTATGCATACAGGAGTTAAATAATACCAGCCAAGGGGGAAGGTATTATTGGAACTGGGATTGCCATTGGATTACCAGAAGGCACATATAAACAGATCACCCTAAGAAGTGGTTTAGTAGTCAAATATGGGCTAAGCACTAATGTGGGAGTCATTGATACCGACTATGTGGGAGAAGTTAAGGTTATTCTAGTCAACCCCAGATCAAACAAGTTCACAGTTGAACCAGAACAGAGAATAGCACAGTTGATGTGTGAGAATATATTAGAACCCATATGTGAAGAAGTCAGTGAGTTAACTCACACTGAAAGAACACAACAAGGTTTCGGAAGCTTAAATCCAATGAGAATTGAGATTAATGAGATCTCTACAAAAGCATTTGGATGATATCACTGAAGAGGTGAAGCAACCGGCATCATCCAGCATCATTAGAATGAACATAAAATGCACCTAAGAGCTGTCAATACCAGTACAGAATTAGCCATCCATGTTAAAGGATGAGACAAAAAATAAGATATTAAGAAGTAGGTACTAAAAGAATACCACGACTGACTCAAATCATTCAGGAAACTAGTAGAGAACTCAGTCAAAACACACAAGAGGAAGTTCAATTTCAGCCAACTACTCCAATACTAAGAAGAGTTGATCATGCGATCGAACTTGAGGCAGAAAAAAGAAGTACTATACCTATTAATTGAATCTATTATCTGGGAGAAAATGAATGAAAGGTGCTCTGGAACTACATTACAGAAAACATGAAAAAAGGATGGATCAGAGACACAAAACCAGGAGATATTGGATCGTATATTCTGTTTGTCGAGACAAAGATGGCAGCTTGTGGATGGGCATGAACTACCGAGCTCTAAATGCTATCACAGAAAAAGACTGATATGCACTACCACTCATATTGGAGACAATTGACTGACTTGAAAAAGTGAAATACTATACCAAATTAGAAATACTTATCACGCTATATGAATCAAAAAAGGAGATAAAATTAAAACAACTTTAAGCACTTGTTATGGAAGATACGAATATACTATAATGCTTTTCTGACTCACCAATGCACCAGCAATATTTCAGAAATAGATCAGTAGAGTACTATCCCAGTATCTGGATATCTGTTGTATAGTATACCTAGATGATATCTTAGTATACTCAGTAACTATGAGACAATACTAATGAGATATCAGGAAGGTACAAATGCAATTAAGTCAACTGAAATGACTGTGAAGGCAGCGAAATGCCGACTCCATAAAAACGAAGTAGAATATCTGGGATTTATTATCAATCCCGGACGAGTAAAAATAAATCCAATCAAGAAGAATACTATGTGAGAATGGAAATACCCCACAAAGGTTTACAGAGTACAGAGTTTCATAGGATTCTGTAACTTTTATAGCTAATTTAAAGAAAGATCTAGCCACATAGCAAAACCTCTCTATAACCTGACCAAGAAGAACAAAAAATGTATATGGGAAAACGAAGAATGAAAAGTCTTTGATCAACTACATACTAAAATAACAACAGCACCTATTCCGGTGCATTTTGATCTAGCAAAAGAGATTATGGCAAAAACAGATGCCTCGAACTACATCTGTTTCAATCTCATATCCCAGAAATATAAAGATGGGAAATTGAGACGAGTGGCATTCCAATCCAAGACAATACCACCAGCGGAATGCAATGATAACATGCATGATAAAGAACTATTGGCAATAGTTCAAGCTCTTAAAGAGTGGAGACACTACACTCATGGAAGTTGATACTCAATCAGAATCTGAACAGATTACAAAAACCTGAAACGTTTGACAATAAAAAAGATGTTGGTTGGGAGACAGATATGATGGAGCGAAATGCTCAGTTAATATGACATCTGCATCGAATATCAACTTGGTAAAGAAGGAGGAAAATTAGACACTCTTATACGAAGATTAGAAGACTTTCCCAACAAACAAGAAGAAAGGATCACTCAACAAAACCAAATACTTCTTCCAAGAGATGGATATTTTAACCAGTCAGTTCCGATATAGTTGTACGAAATGGAAATCATGACAATAAACGATGAAAGTGAAGAAAAAATCCAGGAAGTTGGAAAAAATGATGAAACAATCTAATCTATCAGCAAGGCACTTGAGAAAGAAAGAAAAGAAATGAAAGGAGTCGTGTTAAAATTATATGAATAAAAGGAAGGATACCTGAAGTAACAAGAAAAAATTTGGATTGCTGACCAGGAAGAGCTGAGAAGTCAATTGATATCTCAAAATCAAGAAATCCCAATAGCAGGACATGGAGGAATGGCTAAAATGACTGAACTGATAAGCTGGAAATACTATTGGCCAAAGATAAGAAAAATGGCTAAGTAATAGGTACGAAATTGTAATATGTGTCAAGGTATAAAGGCTGTATAATATCCACCTTATGGATTACTACAACCAAATAAAGTACCAACACAACTATGGGCATCAATAGACATGAAGTTCATGACAGATTTACCAAAGTCAGAAGGATTTGACTACATTATGGAGATTATTGATAGCATGACCAAAATGAGTCAATATATCGCATGCAATAAGGAAATAGACACATAACAATTTATCCATCTCTTCATTAGAGAAGTGGCCAGACTAAATAGAATACCACGAGACATTATCACAGATAGAGGAACACTATTCATATTCACATTATGAGAATAAGTAGAGGAAGAAGTCATAAACAGGAAAAGGATGAGTATGGTGTTCTATCCTCAAATGAATAGACAAACCGAAGGAACAAATGCGATACTGGAGTAGTATTTAAGGCCAAATGTCAACTACCAATAAGACAATTGGCACAATCTACTACCTCTAGCTGAATTTGCATACAACAATGGAAAATAAGAATCAATAGGAATGTCACCATTCTACACTAACACAGAAAGACACCCTGAATATTCGAACATGGATAACCTGATAAGAGAAAATCCTATAATATCTGCAGATATCATACAACTACAAGAGGTATTGGTAATATCAAAAATTAATGCTAGTTAAGACAGAAAGAATACTACAATTATCAACAAAAACTAGATCTAAACTTGCAATCAGGAGATATAGTGTAGTTACTAACCCATCACATCAAGACCACCAAACTATCAAAAAAAGCTCAACTACAGAAAGATGGGACAATGGAAAATACTGGTAAAAGTGGGGCCCAGTTCTTATAAATTTGACCTTCAACCCGGCATGAGAATTCATCCAACCTTTTACATCTCACTCAGCGAACCATATAAAGACAACAAATTTCCCTCTCAAATCAAACAACCCACACAACCTATTGAGATAGACGGTAAAGGAGACTACAAACTCGATGAGATTGTTGACTCTCATTGATACTATGAGAATATCTAATACTGGGCCAAGTGGACTGGTTATCCTTCAGAATACTATAAACCTTGGTTTGTGACATGAACTTTAACAATACTACGTACGCTGTTACCAAGTTCCACAAATGGTACCTGTGGAAGCCAAGCACAACTGTGGATAACCATCAAGCTTGACCCCATCAGCAATGATTGACAACATATTGCAAACCCAGCATCCCACGAAGAATGGGGAGATATCCTAAGAGCTATTACCCCAACCAGTCATAAATATTCAGGACATACTGAATCTGAGCTAGAGGCTCCAGCAGAAAAGGTGAAAGAGGCTGCAGAGCATAACATCCTGTTATGGATGGCCTGCTATGAGGATAGATGCCTGCTGCATATTTAGAACAAGGAAGAGGCAAACTATTAGCCCTAAGCACTATAAAAAAAGAGCGTTTATATCAAGCATAAACCACTCAAGGAATACAAGCCTTGCCGCCATCAAAGAGATACTACTTGGACAAAGTATTACCAGGATAGATATCGCCATCACAAACAGGTGAAAATCAATGCTTGAGAATACCCTCAGCGAGACAGCATGATAAAGTCCCTCACTGAATGGCAAGAGGCCTATAGGAAGGGAAAGGCAATAATAGGGACAAAACAGACTGCAAGAATGCAGTCAGAGGAGGAGGAGGGTGAAAAGTCTGAAACCCCAAAAGACCTGAATGTCGATGCATTGTATTGACAAATTTCATACTTCTGCGAGCAGTTAAATGCCTCTGAAAATACAATCGCCAAACACCTCAATATGATCAGAATACAATAAAAGATAATTGAGATTGCGAACTTCACTCTATAAATAGTAAGGCATTAATACAATAAGGAGCATGAAAACTTCGTGAGGATGAGGAAGGCAGTTCGAAAGATGGGACGGGAAGTTCCAAACCTTGGACTCAGGAGATAGGAACTCGAAAGGACTCAGGTTTGAGGAGGAGCGGAGCTACTGTTACAAATCAGATTGTGAAGGCAGATTGATAAGGAGGAACAAAGGGTTTTTGCATAACTTACGCTTGCAAGTCATAAGGGTTTATTCTTATGCGATGACTCACAGTTATGAGTCATAGAAGTTGGTAATGTGAACGTATGAGTCACACAGGGTTAGGGTTGGGTGAGGTGTCTGTATAAATAGCAAGGTCTAAGGCCCTCTGATACAGACTCCTCATACAACCACTTAAGTTCTTTCCTATACTACATGTCGAATTAATACTTTCTATATACTAGCACAATATTGCATGAGAAAGAGGTCTTGCTTACAAGAAGTAATATGAGTACAATATTATTCTCACTATCAGAAGTGATAGTGACAATAGAAACTCTCTGAGCTATCAAGGTATCAGGGGAATAGAAGAGGTACGGTCATTACCTGTTGAAAAGCTAAGTCCAGAGAAGCAGGATTGTTACAATTTAACATACATCTCAGGATCAAGCATGTGTAGCATATTTGAAAGGTAGCTGAATAATAGTTTGTTAATATGCAACTACTTTCAAGAATATGGAAGATCATTGAGATACTCGTAGCTTTGCATAATCATTCAACTGTAATCAGCCTATGAAGCATATTGACGATGAACCATGCTGCCTTGAACGTTAGGTGGATAGAATGCTTTGGTAACATTACTTAATTATCTTGAAGTTGAAGTCTTACAATATAGTCAAATAGGACTTGGAAACAATATGCACGAGTCGTACTATGATAATCAATAAGTGTATGATGACAGTTATCAGAATATTATGCAATAATGGTATCACTTGATATATTGTCTTCATTATGGTAAGGTAAAGTTCCTGCATTTAGTAATTTTTTCATATTGTGATAACTGGAATTACTAGTAGAAGTTTGAAGGTTTATTCTGCTTTCTCCAAGTTGAAAGAAATTTTTAAATGCCGTAACGGGGGATTTGGAAAAAGGTACAGTCATTAAAAGTACCAGATTGAAGATGATGATCAAGGTGGCTGTAGGTTTCATCAACTTGTTATTGAATAGAAGTTAAGCACAAAAAACATAGAAATGCCATTTGAAAAAAAGGTTCACTGAAGAAAACAGCTAAATGAGATTGTTTAATGGAAAAGAAGTTAAGCGAGGTTGATTAATAGAGAAGAAGTTAAGCAAGATTGGTTGTTGGAGAAAGAGAAAGAAAAAAAAAATTAATTTTATTAAGTGAGTTAAAAAATAGGTTGCTGACAAATAAATTAGTAATTAATTAGAAAAAAAGTTGCAAAATTGGTCCACCCATCTACCCAATCACCCTATAGTGTACTAGCAAGACATTGAAAAGTTATACAAAAGCTGCAATGTCCAGACAGCTTCAGGACTAAGACATGGTTTTGCCAATCAGCTTGAAGCAGCTCAGCTGCTCCACCACTTGGCAGGTCATACTTCCTAGTGCATTGAAAATCTGAATCTGAGGAGACTCAAACCTTCAACCTAATTGCAATAGGTAAAGAGCTAGCTCACCTACTACCACTAAACTATGGGAAGGTTGTTTTACTTGTTTATATTAGTATTAATGACACAAATAGCTGAACAGAATAAAAGCTTCCTCTAAGCTTACTACAGTCACATTTTCCTTGCTAAGATTGCATTTCTCTTACTACAGTCACATTCCTGTAAGCTTACAATGGTTACATTTTTCTTTCTATGGTCATATTCCTTTTTTCTATGTTTACTTTCATGTAAACTTACAACAGTCTTATTCAAGTTACTGTATACCTACTAAGCATTGTGGGAGAACTTGTTTAAAGGTTCTTGTTTGTCGATGTAAAAGTAAGTGATTGAAATGCCTGTGTTCTGTTTTTCAATTAACTCTATCCTCACATTATCATAAAAACCTAATTGACTGCTCGCAGATAACCCATGGCAACAATTAGTTAAATTGTTAGTTTTCTGATTACTTTCTTCTACACCCTTATATAGTACTCATAGATGACCTCTCAAGCTATCTGAATACCACTCTGACCTGGACAGGTGCTCATTGATGAGTTTTTATAAGGAAACAAGAAGTGATTATCATAGCTGCCATAGTTCACCTGAGTAAGAACACTGAAAGGTTTCTTGTTTG
>NW_003298777.1:641750-662896 GCF_000151645.1 Tuber melanosporum
TAACTGCTTTAAGAGCAATCGGAAGCACTATGATATCCTAGTATCATATCTAATAAAGGAGCATGTAAGTAGGTGAAAAACTAGGCAAGAAAGCGGTCAAGAAACCAGATAGGAAAGTGGATAACATAACAGACTACAATGTGGCTGACAAAGTAGTTTAGAAAGTAGATAAGAAAGTGTGTAATAAAGTTGGTAAAAAAGCCAGAACATTAGTGAGCAATTAAGTACATAAGTTACTAAGTAGGCAAGCAGGGCAAGAACTGTTAGGTGGAGACAACCTGATAGACTTCAGAGTTGTCTAGGCCAATAAAGATTCATTTCTGTAAATAGAGATTGTCTAGGCCAATAAAGATTCATTTCTGTAAATAGAGATTGTCTAGGAAGGCTTGAATTTCACTTTGTTTTGTTTATGACTACTAAGAGCGAAGTAAAGTAGGTAAAGTAGAATAAAATTGTGAAGATAATGTTATATTGTTAAGGTCTCTTCTCTGTTACTTGTTAATGTCTAAAGGCTTAAAGAGTACTTCAATATTTATAGTCCGTGTCTGAGTGTTCATGAACTATATCTATCTATTATACAACTATGTACCTCTCTGATTATAACTCGCAATATTGTGTATTGTTCAAAGATGCGAACACCTGGAGACTCTGAAAATCACCACACCCTCTTTGGTAATTACGATATAGCTAACTAGAACCATACTGTTTCCAATAGTAATTATCAGTTCATCAGAGTCTTTAAACTTATAGACTAGTTCTTATATTAAACTGAGTTGGCCCCAATTGTCTGTCATTGATGAAATAATTAGTTTCATCTGTGGATTGTATCTGCAAAGGTAGTTATAATTGCAACCTTTCTAGGTTTTCCTGACTTCAAACCTTCATAACTCTATATCCAAGAAACAGATATCTTCTGGAGGACTTCCTACTAATTCACACGAAGCTTTTCTACCGGATTGACATATAATCCATTGGTCAGCAACCTTTAGCTGCTTTGGATAACAGGGTTTCAATTGTGGTTCTAGTATTGGGAATCATTCCTACAACCTTAGTACATCCCTAGACCCAGTTGTAACACTCCATGAAGTCCATTAGCTTCTACAGTAGTGTTTCTCGAAGTTCTAGACTTTTCTGGTTATAGTACAATGGGTGCAAATGTATTGGTTGCTCATTGAGATCCATTATCATTTGATACCATCTCTTCGGATGAAACAGTCCTGTTACTTATAATTTATACCACAGATGACACATCTTGGAAGCCTAGTAACTCTCTGTATAGTTGATAGATTTACTCTATACTATTTCCCAGACCTAGACGAAGGCCCCCTCTCATATATTCTGTGGACAGGATCTATTTGGATGGATAGCAGCAATGTATATAGTGTTATTCTTTTACCTTAAGTTCTGTAGCATTATAGTCACAGGACGTGATTGAGTTTAATATGTATAGTGACATGCAGGTCCCATAAGGGGGCCAGAGAGGGGTGTTGGAGACCAGAGATTCCAATTCTGAGTAGGATTACTCTACTTAAGGTGGTTTCTAGGTATCAGATCCCAGTATTCCTAACAAGTACACAGTTGAGTGAGTAGGTAGGAGAGTTAGTAGCATTAGTAAAAATAAATATTTGCATTTTGAACATCTTGTGCATCTGACGTACTGGACACTAGAATCCTAACCATGATCTCGAATGTAAGTAGAGGTGGCAATCAAGGTTAGGATGCAGGTAGACATTGTGATTAAAGTCAGGATACAATCAAATGCAATGGGACATAATAGAACACAACTGGATATAGCAACTGATGTCAGAATACTACCTTTTAATTACAGAATTCACAAGACGTAGCCAATATAAAGCATAACTTATTCCTAAGTTACTGCAAAATGTACTTTAATTTTGTACTTTAAGATTTATCATTATAAATACTAGGTTACAAAAATGAGCAAGAATACAGGAGCAATTCAGAGTCTAATAGCCACAACAGGCTGTATCTCAACCAATATCTATACCAAGTAGACATGCTTTATACTGTTAAAAATCTGGTATTGAGTAGAATATTGCTGTAAAGTATTAGGTACTGCACCCAAAGGATGCCTGAGATAACTGGTATCAAAATTAGCATATTATCAGAACCTTACTACTTACATAATAGGCTGTATCTCTGCCAGTTCCCATGCCAAGTATATATTCTTTATACTTCTAGTAAGTTGATATTATGTAGGTTATTGTTGTAAAGTATAATGTACTATGTCCAAAGGATGCCCAAGATATCTAGCATCAAAGTTAGTATAAGGTCAAAACCTTACTACTTGCATAATAGGCTGTATCTCTGCAGGTTTTGATGTCAAGTAGATGTTATTTATACTATTAGAAAGCTGCCATAGGGTGGAATATTACTGTAAAGCAGGCTGTACTATGCCAAAAGAATGCTTGAGATATCTAGCATCAAAATCAGTATATTGTTAGAATCTTACTACTCTCATAATAGGCTGTATCTCTATGAACTTCCATGCTGAGTAGAATGTAACGATCCCTCCTTGGATAGTTAGTTCTTGGCAATGGGGAACAATACTTCGCTTCTTCTATTTCTTTCCTTAGTCTTACAATAGCACTAGGCCTCTGCCTGTGTTACCGATAGTACAAGATCTTTGTTTTCTATCGGGATCGCCTATCGTAAGCTTTCTCTAACTCTTCTTTACGAAGAGCTCTCCTTGGCATAATGACAATGTTGTAGTAAAGATAAAGATCGTAAAGGTGTTTTATATTTATTAAAGTAATAAGTAGGAAAAGTACTTAGAAGTCAATCTAATTTTATTTAAACTCGTACTGCCAACACTGGCATACAACGAGCCTCCACCAGCACAGGGATACCGCTAACTGGTATACCACTAATCCTAAGCTAACCAAGTCTACGGTCCCGCACCTGCCATCCCCGAGTCATGCCCGCACAAGAACTAATTATAAGACCATCAAACAACCCAGCGCCCACCCCGGTCCAAGTCCGTGGCCCCTCTGGTATGAAGCCAACCAGCACTAAGCATAGCCGAAGCCGAGCAAAAGACCGACTCAACCAGGTTCCTCATCCAACAAAATATAAAATCACTACCACCCGGTCTGAACACTGTCCCACAAAACCTCCACTACAGTAGAAAACCAACAAAACCAAAAACAAATATAAACTACAGGCAACACACTGGCAGAGAGGAGGTGACCAACATGTCTACCTCTCGCATCCACATGCCCAGCTGTTGACCCTATGAACCCACTTTGCCAAGTGCCTCCGAAGAGCGTAATGGTGAGGAGGACCTGTACCTGCTGCCTGTCCCCCAAAAAACAAAATCCAAAAACAAAAGAAACACATAGAGGTGGTGGCAGATCAAAATAGTCAGTGGGGTCTATCTACCACACATAGTGCCCTGCCCCCGCCAGCCATGCCCACTGCCAAACCAAAGAAACCAAGCAAACTTCACAACATCCAGCACGCAGAACCCAAACAAGTCCAACCAGGTGGTTGCAATCCACTATCTGCACAGGTAGCCATCAGCCAGGCCGGGTCGCAAGGGAGTTTTACAGTACTCAGCAGCTTCACCACAACAACTCCAGCAGGCTGGAAACACTTAATTAGACATCGTCCAACCTGATGCATGCTCAACCAGTACTCGCAGGTGCCTCTTTCCTCCCAATCAGCCCCCCCCAAGCCCCACACACCAGACACCACACAGCCCATCCAGCCCCTTCAGCCCCTCGGACAGGTCAACTATCTGATAGCCACAGGACAGCTTATACCTAGCCCCGACAAACAGCCACTGGTCTTGGCCACCCAACAGAGCCACCACCCTCAACTCCATACTAGCCGAAGCCAGGAGCCAAAACAGGAGGTAGCACAAGTACCCGAAAGCACCGGCACCAACCATACCCTTCAACTCAACTGGACCGAAGCCCGACCGGGCTGGGAGAAAGTCAAGTAGAGCTAGATGAAGCCAACCCCACAGGTCCGGCAAATTCACAGACTAAACATTGAGCAGGAGGCACTCCCAACTAACACGACTAGAAGGGAAAGGCAAGGGAAACAGAAGCAGTCAAACAGAAGGTAGGCCCCACTTGCAATGGGTGAAGCCGCCAACCACAAGCTACAATCGAAGCAACCCAACGCACAGACAACGCAAGTGTCTGGCAGCCAATCGTCCCACACCACCTCAGGTAGTCATAGATAACCACACCAGGGGGTAAAGTCTTTCAGGGTCAAAGCCATCCCCACCAAGGCAGAGAGGAGACACCTGACTGAACCACCGTAAATGCCACAAGGACAAAACTTCCAAGGGAATGGTGATAAACAACATCGTAGGATTCCGACTGTAGAAACATGTAGTAACGAGGAGGGGAGGGGCCAGTGAGGCCCCCTCCCCACTGGATTGATGTGGCCAGTACGACGTGTTGATACTTGGGAAGGTCATCAGTCTAACCCAAGGGCATTTTGTATCACGAGAACTAAGGACTCTGTTAAAACCCAACAAAAGACATGAGCTGGTCCAAAGAATGACACAGGTGATCCCCCCAAATACAATGTTCAATCCTCCTAATCGAATGCGAAACCTGTGAGTAGATGATAAACAGGAGGCCATAGACATTTTACTGAAAGGGGCTCGTAGCCGATTGTGATGAAGTGCTCGAAGTGACTGCATCGTGATAAACCATCAGGCGACGAAACGAGAAGCAAACAGGTAACCCGCTATACAACACCTAACAGACCTCAACACCAATGACCCCAGGAACTACTGAGCGAACTCAGATATCTCTCCTAGAATCCAAGGCATCAGGGCCCATCATGAGTGCAAAAGAATGGCTCGAGGCGAAGCGAAGGCAACGACGAGAAAAAGTACTTAGAACAAAGCGTGAAGAACCTATCCTCCTCAGCCACATCGGCCTTCTTATATAGTATTCTTCCCGCTCATAGTCATGTGACCCGAAGTGGTCCCATGTGTAAAACCAAATCATAACAAACTAGTCATGTGGCCAAAGTGGTCACATGCTCAAAACCCATGACCTCAAAGCGAGGTCATATATAAAACTCATAAACTAATCATAACGCAATAAACAAGTCATATGACTCGACTGAGTCATATGCATAAAACCAATAACCTCATAACGAGGTCATGTGCGAAACATAAATCATATGCACAAGGCTTACCTGCAAGGCACACTCGCAAAGCATACTCGCCAGGTGCACATCCTATGACTCAGATTTGAGCTATGTGTGAAAGCATCACAAATCCCACACATAACAAATCATATGACTCGAATGAGTCATATGTGTAAAACAATAACATACCTGGGACTCATAACCATGTGTTCTATGAAAACCTTTTTCATGCCAAGCCACATTCGTGACATAGACGTTCCTTATAGTGTTAGAAAGCTGGTATTAGGTAGATTATTACTATAAAGTATAACGTACTACACCTAAAAGATACCTGAGCTATCTGGCATCAAAGTCAGTACACAGTCAGAACCTTACTAGCAACGACTATTTTCATCATAAGTTGTATCTCTACCAATATTAATACAGGATAGATATTCTATACACAGTTGGAAACCTGGCATGGAGTAGACTGTTGTTGCATAGTAGAAAGCATTGCACCCAAAGAATGTCCAAGGTATCTGGTGTCAAAATCAGCACATAGTCAGAATCTCTCCAGTAAAGACCTCTTTTATAATAAGCTGTATCTCTACCAATATTAGTACCAAGTAGATGTTCTTTAAACTGTTAGAATGCTGATATCAGGAAGGATATTGCAGCAAAGTAGGAAGTACTGCACACAAAGGATGCCTGAGAAATTTAGTATTAAGTTTAGTATGTTACCAGGATATAACAGATGCTATAACTCCATAGAAACTCACATCAGACAGATAATCTTTAGTGCAATAGAAAGCTGAACTCAAGTTAAATATTGTCCTAAATTATTAGCTTTGATAGTATAGGAACTGATGAGCAATAATAGTTAACAGACCTGTTGTTAATATTCTGACCATGATATTGTGTAGTTGTTATTATGATGAATGTACTTAGAAAAAATCAGCAAAACACTTAAGTTACCACCCACCACCCTCTCAACAATTACAACTATTACTTGCTTTTGCATTTTAAAAGTAGACTATTTTGGCTCCCAGATTGGTTAAGTAACTAAAATAGAATTTAGTACTACTCATTTCCTATTTCTGCAAATATGTTTGGATTTACTCTGAATGACCAGTGGATATATCAATGGCTAGTACATGACTTAGTATTATGATTAAGAATAGCTGTGGTCTTGCTTCAAGATATTAATAAACTTTCTGGTTTTGTTATGATTAAGAATGACTAGAGTGTCACTTCAGGATATAAATAATGATCACGGTTGGCCAGGCCAAATCTAGAGGTGAAAATTGCCACATCCGTACTTAGGACTTACTTCAAGCAAGCAGGATGCAACCGGAAACTCAGAATATACTCTGGGCATATAGTACTCAACAAGATATTGAGAACATCCAGGATACATAAGATACAGGTGACAGAACATTTGTGTCAGGACATACTACTAACACATCTAACGTAGCAAGTTTTTTTGCTAGTGGGGCAGGTGGGAGAAATAATCTTTGAGTAGACAGGTAAAGAGTTGTATGAAAAAGTAAGTAGGTAGGTGAAGAAGCTAGCAAGTAAACAGACAAGGAATCTATTGAGTAAGCAGTCAAGAAAGCAAGTAAATAAGTAAACAAGGATGCTAACAAGTAGATAAGCAAGAAGGAAGATTAGAAAGAAAGTGGGCAAGTTAGCATGAAAGTCCGCAAGTAAGATATAATACTAGTAATTAGATGAGGAGATTTATAAGCGGGAAGACAGGGAAGCATGATGGTAGACTAGGGATTAAAAATTCCAGGACGTGAGTGTAGAGACCAGGAAGCAAGTACCAGTAGGCAAAGGAGCTAGTAGGTAATTGAGAGCAGAAATATGAGAGTGTTGGTAACTAGGCAAGTAAAAGAAGTTTGAGGTCAGGAGAGTTAGAGAGAATCAAAAATCAGCAAGAGAGAAGAGAAGTAAAAGATAGAGAAGGCGTGGACATACCAACCGAGAAAGTATGTAAAGGATTGAAGAAGAACTTAAATTAACTTATTAGTACATTAATTGCTTTCAATTAATAAATCTATCTTTCTTCCTAATTCTTACTATACTAGAGTATTTTCTCTCTCCTGAATTTCTTATTCCTCTACCTTTTTTTTCAGATTAGCAGCCATCTCATGTAGGCCATCCACAACTCCTATAACTTTCTTTATAAAGTGACTTTTTTGCATACTTTTTGGGTTTCGGTAGTTGTAGTAAGGATGAATTACTACCACTATTAACAGTAGTTTGTAAAATTATTCTCTTTTCATTTGATCTTCTAAGTTCTAAAGTTTATTTTCTGACAAGTCCTTCCAATGAGCTCTACCATAGCTTCTTTCTATTTGTTATTTTTTCTGCAATCTTTTCCTTTGCTGCCTTTTTAATTTCCCTATTTTTGGAAAGAGACTTATATTAGAGTTGGATGTTATCCAAATATTCAATATATTCCATCACTTTCTCATTGGTTTCACTCTTTTACTTTGAGTATGTTTCATCCTCCTGTTTTTATTTATTGTTCTTCTTTAATAGACTTTTTAGTTTTATGAAATTACTAACCTTATGCCATCTAATAAGTTCCTCCTTATAGTTATTGCAAGAGGACCATGACTGGCTCATTCTATATCAAGCAAGATTCTGAGAAACATCCTCCCAATATGCTTCCTTACATCCAATTTGACCCAAAATTGGGTCATTAGCTTGAACTCGACAGGCAAGAGCAGGATCTTTCCATGCCTCCCAGGCACCACTGGGCTTGTGCTTTCCCAAGGGCAGTGTTACTTGATCTGATTCCTGAGTCTCTATTTTCCTCAAAGCGCTTAATTAGCTAATTTAAACATCTTATGATCTTACAGGATAAGAAGAAAACAAACCTGCTTTGTGTAATTGCATTGAAACCATCACTTGTGTTTGGAGGATATGTTTGGACTGAATTTTTTCATGAATTATAACCTGACTTACATCATTGATATACCCTAAGTTTATCTCCTGTCATGACATCATCAATGTTTCATCACATCTACCGCAAAGTCTAACCAAGGTCTGGCTCCAAATATCCTCCTCTTAGCATGTAGGGATTCTGGATACATCCACCGCAAAGTCTCTAATATTTTTAAGGTTCGTTGTTGACCTCAGGGTGAAGTTACCCTCCTAAATGGAGTGTGTAACTTGCGGTGCAACATTTCGGGGTTTGCGGCTCTGCCATTCGAACCCCACCCATGATACATCCCACAATCGACCCTCCTCCCATCTCCATAAACCCTCCAGTTTGCCCTCTACTAGTCACTCGTTTCTTAAAAAATTAGAAAATGGTATGATACCAATCTTCTCTTCCCTCACCATCTCCTCTAATTACACAACCTAACGGAAATAATGATACGATGGCCTTCCAGTCCCGCTACGAAATCCTCTCACCAGAAGGCCTCCGCACCGACGGCCGTCGCTGGAACGAAATACGCCGCTTTTCAGCCAAATTGGCCACCACAGCCGCTGACGGAAGCTCATACGTGGAGCACGGCAACACAAAAGTGATTTGTTCCGTCAACGGCCCCATCGAGCCTCGCGCCGCTAGCGCTCGCAATTCCGAGCGCGCAACGGTCACGGTGGACGTCTGCTTCGCGGCGTTCAGCGGGACAGATAGGAAGAAGAGAGGGAAAAGCGATAAGTACTTTACCTACCTTCTCGGACCACCAAGCTCACTAGGGGAGGGGTACCTTACTAACGAATTGACCACAATCAAAAAGACGAGTGCTAGAAATGCAATCCGCCCTCTCCCGCACCTTCGCCACCACCCTCTTGACCACCCTGCACCCGCGCTCCGAGGTGCACATCAGTCTGCACATACTCTCCCAGGACGGCTCAATCCTAGCCACTTGCGTCAATGCCGCCACACTCGCGCTCGTCGACGCTGGCGTGCCCATGTCGGACTACGTGACCGCTTGCACCGTCGCGTCCTACACCAACCCGGACGAGTCGGGCGAACCCCTGCTCGATATGAGCTCCGCCGAGGAGATGGACTTGCCGGGTATCACACTCGCGACTGTGGGCAGGAGCGATAAGATTTCCTTGCTGCAGTTGGAGACTAAAGTGCGCCTGGAGAGACTTGAGGGTATGCTAGCTGTTGGCATTGATGGGTGCGGGAAGATCAGGCAGTTGTTAGATGGGGTTATTCGCGAACATGGGAATAAGATGGCAAGGATGGGGGCGCTGTGATTAACTTAGAAGGTCTTTTTTTTTCGATTTCTAGATTTAGTTTACAGATCGGGCTCCTTTTCTCTTTTTTCACTGTTGTTTTTCCCTCCACCGGGTTGCTAGGACATTAATCTAGTTTTTTTCATGATATGGGGATTGAATTTTCGTTTCCTTTCTTTTCACGGCTCATCATGCACTATCACTCGGCTAATCAGAACCAGTGCAGTATGGTGATAACAGGGTTGATATGACAAATCCTAGAAAACGCGACACAATCTCGGTTTTTCCCCCCCCACCTACAGATTTCCTAGGAGTAGGAGAGCCTTAGGAAGTGAACATAAGGTACTGTGTATATGTATGAATACACATCCGAAGCGTGGTGCAATATAGCTTTTTCAAATTTCTATCATACTTTACACCACCTATTAGCATCACGAACGCCTAGTCGAGGTATCATACTAGAGATAGGACTAGCCAATTCCAATATAACACCTTCAATAGGAAGCGCTGAACTGTCCAGTAGATAAATAATAGACGCTTAGAAATCCTCAAATTGACTCTGTACAAACGTAGCTTCCGCGATCTCAGAAATCGGAACAATTGGACCGAGTGCTACGTCGTTTGCCTTGCCTCCTCCGGTGCTGCAGTGGGGTTCCGTGTGTTTTTTTTTGTTTTTTGTTTCAGAGGGGCCGAGCAACTCAACTTGCGCCGTCACTTTTTCGCCCCTTTTGCAGACAGCGGGGAATTTTCAACTACGATACCTAAAACATTGTCCAATTATCTATCGCATTCGAGTTTCTATTGTATATATCCAAGGGGATAGGGCCTAAGGGTAGTTCCGAACTGTAATGTAGTATGAATAGCTCGCAAGATCATAGAATTCTTAAATCCCCACTCCTCGCTCAGACAGAGCGTTCGCCCCCATTCTGTCCTCAAACCACTTGTATCGGAAAACTCCACAGGCAAGGTACCAGATATACTGGCGGAAGTATTATATCACAAGAAGGGACTCCAAAATAAGATATTATAGCAAAAGAAATAAGCTGACTAACAAACTAGCTTTCCCTAACTTAGATCACATAATTGGGGAACGCAATGGATATACCGTACCGCAAAACAAAGATTTCCATTTTTCCCTGTACGTATGCACCAGCGAGTGGATGCCTAAATACATGGTTTTGGATGATGATGTATATCTCGTAACTTGGAAAAAAAAACTTTTAAGAAGTAGGAAGTAAACAGAAGGGTAGAAGAATGTTCGGGAAGAGGGAGATAGAGGAGAGGTAAGGAAATTGGATACAAAAGAGGAACTAGGTCTTCATAGCTCCCCCATGGAAGCCGGACTGTTGATTAAATTGAACATTTTTCTGTGTTCGAGGACCTTTGTGGCCGCCCCTTCCGCCCCTTCCACCTGAATGATCGCCCCTCTGACCACCCCTCCCGCCCCTGCCTCCTCCACCTCCACGCTGCTGGCCGCCCTCAAAGCCGCCCTGGCCTTGCGTCTTCTGCTCTAGGACTCGTTCATTTTGCTCCATCAGGCCGCTGGCTTTGTCACTGAGTGCTAGGGCTAGGGTTTGTAGACGTGAGAGTTCGACGCCCTTCCTGAAGATGATGGCATTGTTGACCTGGTCTAACGCCGCCGCGATCTCTTCGTGGGCGATCATTTTGCTGACCAGTGCCGAAACCTTACGCTCGCTGAGGTCGAACATCTCAACTAGGCGGCTGAGTGATAGGGTATCGTAGAAGGGGGCATAGGTGAAAAGATAAGTCCTGAGACCCTCCTCCTGAATCTTCTCGGAAAGCATCTCCTTAATCTTCTGTGGTTCGGGGAGGAGATCCCAGATCTTGATAGCGTGGATGAGTTCGCTCGATCTCTTCCATTCTCCAGCTGCGAGGGCCTTGGCGGATTGCATTACATGATCTCGGGTGTTCTCCGGAGGACCGGTGAAGATCTGGCGTTCATGGTATTCAAGCATACGCCGGAAAGTCTTGCTGATAACGCGCTTCTTCATATCTGGCGAGGAGCCGCTTGCGGCTAATGCAGGAATCTCTAGTAGCATAGAACAAGTGAGATATGCACATTCCAAGAGCTCAAGATTGATGTGCTGGTGGAAGGGAAGTTGTCGCTGCCTCTCAAGTCGCTCCTGTTCAGGAGTGACTTGCGAGTAGCGTTGGATCTGCACACCCTGGGCTAAGAGCTCCTTAAGCCTGCCGGTACCGCAGATTTCTTGTAGCGATGTCTGAGCTTCGTAGATCAACCCAGCCCTAAAAGCGCAAAGTCCGACTTGAACCAAAGTTCTATTATACAAGATTTGGGTGCCAACGTCGGCAACATGGATGTTCTCTTGGAGATGTGACATGAGAAGCATATCGCGGGCCTTGTAGAATTGGTTGTGGAGAGCGTAATAATAGATGTGGTAAAGCATAGCCCGTGTCCGGATAACAGTGGCATCGTGTTTGTAGAGGTAGGTGGCCAATGTGTGGAGGAGATCGGTGGCATCTGTATTGGCGATGGTCCTAGGAGAAATCACAGAGTTGAGTTCGGTAGGAATCAACTTCCAAGCGTTCTCCTCGACGGTAATAATGACTTGTCCGGGCTAGCAAGCTAGGTTAGCAAGATACATAATAGGGGTTTTATAAGAATTACCTTGAAGTATAGATGCTCAAGCCTTCGCATGATAACACGGTTCAGCGACTCGTCAGTGGGGATATTGTGGTTCCTCTGGAGTCTCTCTAAATACAGCTGACTTCTCAGGATGGTTGTGTATAGAGCACCTTCATCACTCAATCTGTCAATGTATTCAGTTGTGTGAGGGTCAATGTGTTGTAGTGATCGTGTAAGTTCATCATCGAGCCTGTCAACAAAGGAAACAATGCTTCCCGGGATCTTGAGGATCTCACCGGGGGCTGGCTGAGGTGGCTTTTCATCATCGTCCCATTCCTCAGCGGTCTCAATAACAACATAATCTGGATTAGCTTCCAAAACCTCCAATAGTGTATTAAATTCTTGTTCAGCACTGTAAAGGATAGATTAGTCAGCAATCTTCATCAAGGTTAAAAATCTCTGTAGCGGCACTCACGATTTCCATTGATCAGTTGCCATGTAGGAGAGAGCACCGGTGGTGAGATCGAATCGTGTGGAAACAAGAGCCAGGAGGACCTTGATTCTCTGATAGGGTGTATGGGCCACTTCATACAGTTTTTCCATAACCTTAATTTGTTCTCCTTTGTCCGTATTCTTCTTTCCTCTTGCCTCGATGATGACTCGCAGATGTTTGAAAATACTCTCAGGAGTATACACCATGGCCCTTCCACCCCGCCCAACCAGAGAGAACCCTTCATCATCGTCCTCGAAGGAGACACCTAGTTCCTGAGAACGTGGCGCTCTCGGAGTTGGAACAACTTCCTCTCTCTCCTCGACCATAAATCCCTCCTTGTCTTTTCTATATGCCTCGACTTGCGATTCATACGAACGGTTATTACGCTTTACACGTTGCTTGATCGTATTCAGAGCACGAGCATTGGTAGCGTTCATCCTCTTGGCCGTAGCCTTATCCTTGAGGGTCTCATTCATGAAATCCTCCAGGTCGGCAATAGCTTTGATGTAAACCCCCGGTATCTCAGGACTCTTTAATATGATTTTGTTGAGCTTATCGAATTCTATAAAATCAAAATGTTATCTTAGGGCCCCACTAAACAACCTAGTGTGCCCCGCCTGCGCACCGAACCAAACCGGGCCAACATCGTGAAATAAAGCCGGAATTGTACCTACCTACAGATATAACCACCCAGTCATTGATCTTCTCCCCATTTTCAATGAGCTTGATAGAGCCCTCGATTTCCTCCACACGTTTGTCCTTTGCACTCTTGACGACTCGTTTGCCATCCTCCTCATCACTGCTATCATCACCCCCTCCCCCGCGAGACAAGAATTTTAGCCCCGCATCATCATCGTCATCTTTGTCGGCTTCGTCCGACTCGTCTTCGGAACCGGACTCGTCGGCGCTAGCCTCCTCCTCCTCCTCCTCTTCTGAGTACAGGTCCTCATCAGAGGAGGTTGTATCGCTGTCACTTAGACCCCCGTGAAAGAACCGAGACATGATTGTTGAATCTCAACGATGGTGGGTGGGTGATCCGCAGTCCAGGGAGATTCCTATATCGACGAAGGATGTGGGGTCTGAGTGTGGTTGCGGTTGTAGTTGTGGTTGGGGAGCTTGTCTTGATAGTATTTCACCTGTTCACAAAGACAGAAACACTACGGTGGAAAAGGAAAAAAAAATAGACACCATGTGTGTTCGAGGGCTATTTGTTGCACTGCCCTAGCGCGACGGCCTGTCACTCATGTGACCCGCTGCCCGGAACTATCTTATCATACGGTATCATATCATACATGGAAATTTACAAGGTATCATACTTCTATCATATTCGAACTCTTCGGCGCCAAGGCAAGTACTTGTCAACTGATAGTTATTCTTGTGATTCTCATGTATATTTTCCTCTCTTCCATAACTTTCATTTGGTCTTTCCCAGGTCATCACGTGTTCGGTGGGCTATCGGGTTAACTCCCAGAGAGCAATGAGCTGGTAGTGATCTTGGCAAAATAATAATTCAAAAATTAGTATTTATATACCATAAAAACCCTTATAATCCACTATCTCCGAAATCGCACGTCCTCCATTCCAGGGTTAAGCGAGGGGTCATCAATGGGATAAAGTGATTAGTCGTGATTCCGAAATTAGGTTATACACACAGATCATATAAACCCTTGAAAAGAATCAGTTTTCACGATCATCAGCAAGCCGCTATCACAAACAGAGTCTTCCAATACAGTCTTAATGTCTTTTGAGTTCCAGCATGACTCCCTTATGAACCCTTATGAGTACTAGGTATACGAGATGGAAAAACATAAAATCTTGAGAATACGAAGAAAAATGAGACAAGGAAAAGAGGAGATAGTAGAGGAGTCAAATGAGTCGAAATACCGCCAGAAGCGTTATATATTGATTAATTGTAGTAGTTATAAATAATGGAAATGCTAGTGGGCCCGGAGGAAAGATAACTTGTATTAAAATCTAAACGGCAAAGTAAGTCTGTATATACAATTGTTGAATTTTCATTCATTCTTTATAAATCAGCCCGAAAAGAACTTACTACCAGTAGTAGTATATTGAATCTCATTATCTGGTATTTGCAGCTCTGTTAATCTGTTGAACTAAATCTATAGTATACTGATAGGCTGGTTTCTGCTGATAATCTGATAGTAGACAAGAAGGATTTCGAAAACATGCCACTGGTTCAGGCAAAGAAAATACAGTGAGGTCCTAAGGTAAAGACAGTTAGCCAGCAAATTCTTAAGCATGGTTTCTCAAAGTAAATTGTGAATCCAGAGTGTACCTATACACAACAGTAAAAAATAAGAGTACCAGTGTTCTTAGAATACTATCAAATCCAGTTCTCAAAGCCAAATCAATTTTGTAAACCAGCCTAGCAAGAGGCCTCAGATCTTTATTGCATTTCTCAACAAATGATTAGTGATTATATGAAAAAGAAAATGCACATTGAGGAGGTTAGAGTGAACACAGTAGTAAGAGCTCAGATATTAGGTTTTAGCTACTGCTGGTAGCCTGAGCTTGAAGAAAGACTATATGTGGACTTTATGGAGTGCAGATAGGAGGGTCAAATTGTGTGATGAGAAAGGTTTTGAATAGAGTCAATATTTCAAATTCAAGAGCTATATCTAGCTGTCAACCTAAATCTTTTTTACTTTAGTAATGGCTAGCGCCACAGCTTTCTAGGATGATATCTAATTAGTTTATGTAGTATAACTAAAAAGGCTTCAAAGATACAAACCGAATACCAGTACTAGTAATCAATTGGATGAGAGTCAACCAATGTAACTGACTGTTAGGTGGAAGCCAACTATTGTATGTATTGAGAAGACTTAGGCTAGAATCTTTAGTATTGTAACGATCCCTCTCTAGATAGTTAGTTCTTGGCGACGGGAAACGATACTTCTCATTTCTGTCTCTTTCTTCCTTTGTCTTATGATAGCTCTAGGCCTCTGCCCGCATTACGGATAGTACAAGACCTTTGTCTTCTATCGGGAATGCCTATCGTAAGCTTTTTCTAACTCGTCTTCGTGAAGAACCTTCCTTGGCGTAACAATAACGTTGCAGCAAATATAAAGATCATAAAGGTGTTTTATATTTGTTTTAAAGTAATAAGTAGGAAAAGTACTTAGAACAAAGCGTGAAGAACCTATCCTCCTCAGCCGCATCGGCCTCCTTATATAGTGTTCTTCCACCCATAGTCATATGACCTAAAGTGGTCACATGTGCAAAACAAAATCATAACAAACTAATCATATGACCAACATAGTCACATGTTCAAACCCCATGACCTCATAGCGAGGTCATGTGTGAAAAACTCATAAACCAATCATAACGCAATAAACCAATCATATGACTCAACTGAGTCATATGTGCGAAACATAAATCATATGCATAAGGCTTACCCTCAAGGCATACTCGCAAGGTATACTTGTAAGGCACACTCGCCCTGTGTACGTCCCATGACTCATATTTGAGCCATGTGCAAAAGCATCACACATCCCACACATAACAAATCATATGACCCGAATGAGTCATATGTGTGAAACAATAACGTACCTGTGACTCATAACTATGTGTCACGTGAAAACCCTTTCCTCGCTAAGCCACGTTTGTGACATTAGCTCCCCTCCTCCTAAGCCAGAGTCCCATCAGGTTATTTCTCCCAGTTTCACTAATTCCTATCCTGCCGAGCACATGGTCCTTCTCAGCTTGTGGAACTTTTCATCTGCCGTCCTACATCTGACCCTTACCGATTCCAGAGTCAGATTCACCATTTCGATGGTATGCCGCTGATTGTCGTTCAGCTGTCTAAGCTCTGTGATCGTTTTGTCATTTGCCGAAATTGTGGCCTCGGCTTGGCCCAGTTGTTCTCGGAGTCCCCGGATCTGCCTGTGTAGGCTCCTGACATCTGGTTCCGTGTCTGCGGAGGAGTTTTGGGCCCCTCCCTCCTTGGACCCCGTCCTCGTAGCCCATGCCTTTCTGGCATCCTCTCCTTCTAACTCTTTTCTGCTTCCATCCTTCTGCTGGTAGAATCCCGCAGATATTTTCTGTGCCCTGTGCATTCTGCACCCCTTTCTGAAGCATTGTTGCCAATGCTTCAGGACGTGGTCTGGGCGTGGGCCACGCTTTCGACATTCTCTCGGGAACTATTCCGAGCCTTCTTGGTCGCCAAAATGTGTTTGGCAACCGTCATCATAGCATACCGTCCATGACATGGCATTATGCTGTACTTGTCTTTCCCTTTCCTTGAGCTCTTCGTCGGTTGGCCCCATGAATGAGTATTCGGGGCTGGTGGGTGTGGTTTGGCGGGTGCTATCGCCCCAGCCCTCGTGTTGCTGTAACGGCGCGGGAGTCTTTCCCTCGCCTTTGTCTTGGTTGAACGTGATCGTCACCTGGGCCGGGCTTGCCTGGGTATTGCTGGTGGAAGGTTGAGATGGCATCTTATGCGTTTTCGAAGTTGTGTGCGAAGTACCAAGTTTTATCGTGTTCAGGAGAATGTCCTGTCCACTTGGCTCAGTATTGGAGGTAACCGTGGAAGAAGCGGGAATCGACTATGTCGTCGAGCTCGTATTCTGGTTCTCCGTCGAGTTCCATCGGAGGGGGAGGAACAAGTGTTTGTAAAGGAAACTTATTGTCGTTGTGTAATTCGAGGAGTGAGATGTGGAATGTATTGTGTATTCATATTGAGGGGGGAAGGTCGAGTTTATAAGCTCGGCTGCCCACTTTTTCCAATATCCTGAAGGGTCCGATTTTCTTGTAGTCTAATTTCTTTGATGGTCATGTCGTATGGATATTGCGTGGTATTAGCCATACCATATCTCCTGGTTGTATGTTCGGATCTGGTCTTCAGTGCTTATCGTATTGTTCTTTTTGCCATTGTTGTGCTTGAC
Source organism: Tuber melanosporum (assembly GCF_000151645.1). NCBI lineage: Eukaryota > Fungi > Ascomycota > Pezizomycetes > Pezizales > Tuberaceae > Tuber > Tuber melanosporum. The sequence goes on from NW_003298777.1 coordinate 659,077, forward strand.
TCATCTCGTATTGTAAGGTTTCGTGTAGTTTTCCCATATCTGTTTTCTCTGGTATCACATCATTAATCGTATGATATGTGGTCTGACTTTGTGGATGTTGTCCGTAATTCGCGAAGAATGGTGTTGTGCCGATCGTTTCTTGCTTTCCATTGTTGTATGTGAATTCAGCCATTGATAACAGTTTGTACCAATCATCTTGTTGATAATTGATGTAAGCCCTTAAATATTGTTCGAGTATCGCGTTTACCCATTCCGTTTGTCCTTCCGTTTGTGGGTAGAATGCTGTGCTCATTCTGTTTTGTATTCCCATTTCTCCAGTTACCTTTTTCCATAGTCCCGATGTGAATAGTGTTCCTCGATCGGTGATGATGTTCTTGGGTAGGCCATGAAGTCGGAAGACCTCTCTGAAGAATGTTTGTATAAAATCCCTCATGTTGATATCTTTTCTAACCAGAATGAAATGGCTCATTTTGGTCAGACGATCCACCACGACCAGGATGCTATCGCAATTTTCCGATGCTGGTAGGTGTGTGATGAAATCCATAGTAATTGTTTCCCATGGTTGTTCGGGAATTTCGTTTGATTTTAGTAATCCATATGGGGCATGTTTAGCCGTTTTCGTCCTTTGGCATAGGTGGTAGTTTTTGACAAATCGTTTGACATCCTCGCGCAGTCCTGGCCAATAGAATGACCTTGTGATGAATTCCGTGGTTTTAGCCGTTCCCCCGTGTCCTGGCATTCAGATATCGTGGTGTTGTCGTATGATGTTTGTCCTTATCTCCTCTTCTTCTGGGACCCATTGTTTTCCATCGTACCACATATTTCCATCCTTCAATTGGCATAAACCCAGAGCAGTTCCTTTCCTCTCTTTCTTTCCTTCCTCCAAGGTTTCTCTTATTGTCTGAATTGTTTTGTCGTTCTCGTTTGCGTTCTTGATTCCTCTTTCCTCTGTTGATGTGAATTGGATAACCTCCATTGCCTCAAAGTAGGTTTTTGGTAATATGGTCCGTGTTTTTTGTTTGATCCTTTCGTCTTCTTTCGTTTGTGGTTTGTCGCTTGCAATCCTTGTGAGAGCATCTGGCTTTCCACTTTCTTTGCCTGGTCGGTATTCGATTTTGAAGTTGTATTTGCTGAGGTGTTCCATCTATCTTATCTGGCGGTCGTTCAGTTCTTTCGTAGTCATGAATGGCACCAGGTTCTTGTGGTCGGTTAGAATTTGGACTGAATGGTCGTTGTTCGAAACGTATCTTCTCCATTCTTTTAATGCTTGAACTATTGCTAATAGTTCTTTGCTTGCAACATCGTAGTTGCACTCTGCGGAGGTCATTGTCTTGGATTGATAGGACACTGGTCTCCATTTTCCATCGTCGCATTGTTGCGATAGTATGCCTGAGCATACATATTTTGAGGCGTCAGTCTCGATCATTGTCCTTCGGTTTGGGTTGAAATGGACCAATATGGGTACCGATGTTAGATGCGTTCGTATTGCATCATATGCTTTTTGTTCTGTTTCTCCCCATTCCCATTTCTTGTCTTTTTTCATTAGGTTATAGAGTGGTTTTGCAAGCCTGCTAAACCCCTCTATGAACCTTCGATAAAAGTTGCAGAATCCCATAAAGCATTGAACATCTGTTTCGTTGTTCGGTTTTGCCCAATCCCATATGGCTGCTGTCTTGACAGGGTCGACCTTGACCCCACTGCGATTGATAATGAATCCCAGATATTCCATTTCTTCTTTATGGAATTCACATTTTGTTGGTTCGATCTTCATTCCTGATCCTTGTATTGCGGCCATGATATTGCTAATGTCCTTTTGGTGTTGTCGTATGTTTTCCGAGTATATGAGTACATCGTCCAAGTATACGATGCAACATATATCGAGGTACTTATTGAGTACCCTGTTGATCCATCTCTGGAATGAAGCCGGTGCATTGGTTAGCTCGAAGGGTATAACCAAGTATTCGAACATTCCGTATCTTGAGGCGAATGTAGTCTTCCATTCGTCTCCTGCCTTGATGCGTATGTTGTGGTATGCATCCTTCATATCAAGTTTGGTGAAGTATTTTGCTGACCGTAGTCTATCCAGTGCTTCTCCAATCAAGGGTAGTGGATATCGATCCTTCTTGGTAACCGAATTGAGGGCTCTGTAGTCTACACAGAGTCTCATCTTTCCATCTTTCTTCTTAACGAATAGTATTGGTGATCCCCCTGATGTGAAAGAGTCCCTGATCCATCCTTGCTTTAAGTTTTGCTCGATGTACTTCCTAAGTTCTTCGAGCTCTGCTTCTCCTAGTGGGTATAACTTTTTGTAGGGAATTTCCTTTGTTTTTCCTGTTTTTTCGTCTTTGTCCAGCTGAATTTCGTGATCGATTCCTGGTCTTCGAGGTGGTAGCCCTGTAGCTTCCTCTTCTTGGAAGAGGTTCGTGAATTGATGGTATTCTTTTGGAACCAATTCTTTCCATCCCTTTTTGCTTTGGTATTTCTTATCCTCGATTGCTAGTTCTGTGCTGATATTGATTTTTGCTAGGACTGCTTTTTCGTCTTCGTATGTCCATTTGAGAATTCCTGTTGTATCTCCTCTTCGATAGTACCTCCCAAAGGCTTGTGCTGTGATCTCCTTGATCTCAATTCTTGTTGTTGTATCGGGCTGGTTTTGGTCCGTGCTTCTAAATCCCTTTTCTCCTCTTGTGGTTCCTTCCTGGTGATCTACTTCGTGTAGATCCTCATTGTTGATTTTTTCGATTATCAACTGTGCCATACGATCGCCTTTTTGGACTTGGTAGTCCTCTTGAGCCAGGTTGGCTAGGACCACTTTGACTTCTCCTGTATAGTCGACATCGATCACCCCTGCCATGGTCATGAGTTGATGTTTGACTGCTTGACCACTGCGGGGTGCAATCCGTCCATAGGTGCCTTCTGGTAGTCCGATGGCTATTCCTGTCTTTATCATTGCTTGTCCATTGGCAGGTATCTTGACCTCTTCGTTGGCATACAGGTCGTATCCTGCTGCCCCTTTGGAACCCTTGGTAGGCACTCTTGCCTCTTGGTCCAGTCTTCGTATCCGGACTTTCCTATCTTGCCATATCTCGTTAAACTTTGCATGCAAAGTTTCTTCTTCCGCTTCTCGTATCGGTGTTGAGTAAACCACAGGTGAACTATTGAGATATCGTGTCGCACATAGTTCGCTGGTAAAGGTCATTTTATTCTCGTTCCAATTGATCGTTGGATTGTGCTTTCTTAACCATGGTATCCCTAGGACTATCTCATGGTTTTTAAGATTTGCCACCTGGAAGGTTGCCGTTTCTCTATGGCTGTCAATGTCCATAGGTACTGTCGTCGTATGGGTTATGGGACCCATAGCGCTTGGCTTTCCATCCGCTAGGTAGACTTGTCTTGCTTTCTTTGCTTGTTTCGTGTGGAGGCCGTATTTGTCTCAGATTTCTTTGTTGATGAAGTCTTCGGTAGCTCCACAGTCGAGTATTGCATATATTGTTGTTTCTTCGTTTTCTTTGTTGTATATCTTTGTTTTGATCATCACATGATCTCCATCTCCCTCTCCTCTTTGCATGTGTAGTGCCGTGTAGTAGTTCGCTATTTTGATGAGTTTTCCAGGTCCACATCTTGGGTCTCCCAGACCACCATTTACTGGGGACCCTTGTCGTTTTCCGCCAGTGAATCTTCTGCAATCATTTCGCAAATGTTGCTCCTTTTTTGACTTTGGAAACGATTATTTCCAGCATCTCTGGTCCCTTGGTATCCGCTGTTGGGTCGGCTTCTGCATTCTCGTATCCGATGTCCTGCTTTTCCGCATCTCAGGCAG
>NW_003298777.1:663458-669790 GCF_000151645.1 Tuber melanosporum
TGCTTCTTTCCATCTTGGAAGGGCATGATCCATTGTCCCGCGAGTCCTCTGAGTAGAGATTCCACATATGGAATCTTAATTTCATCATGGTGATCTCCGTATCTCTTAACGGCAAAATATCCCTCGCATTGCGCTAAGAATATTCGTAGCTTATCTTTGGCTCCTTCATATGTGTCGGGCTCCTTTGCTTTTGGTCGTTGGATGTTGCCTTGTCCTGTGTTTCTTGTTGCTGCCAGAAATGCCCGAAACTGATTTTCAGTCATCCCAAGTATACTAGTTCCTGGTGCCGGAACGGCTGGGGCCTGTGGCCCAGGTACTGCTGATCCCGACATTCTCGCAGGTCGTGGAGTTCCAGCAGGAGAGCTATCGACTGGTGATCATTTCTCTGGGGTTACTGGGCTTGCTGCTCTCAAGGGTTCTGCTGAGATGTAATCTAGGGCGTCGCTGAATCCTCCTAGATTAAGATTTTGATCGTCGATGTCAATATCTCCTTCCCTGTCTGGGTTGAAGGATGCCGTCTTGTATCGTTTAGTGTCGCACTAGGTGACGCTTTGTAAGGTAACGATCCCTCTCTGGATAGTTAGTTCTTGGCAACGGGGAACGATACTTCTCATTTCTGTCTCTTTCTTCCTTTGTCTTATGATAGCTCTAGGCTTCTGCCTGCATTACTGATAGTACAAGACCTTTGTCTTCTATCGGGAATGCCTATCGTAAGCTTTCTCTAACTCGTCTTCGTGAAGAACCTTCCTTGGTGTAACAATAATGTTGCAGCAAATATAAAGATCGTAAAGGTGTTTTATATTTGTTTTAAAGTAATAAGTAGGAAAAGTACTTAGAACAAAGCGTGAAGAACCTATCCTCCTCAGCCGCATCGGCCTCCTTATATAGTGTTCTTCCGCCCATAGTCATGTGACCTAAAGTGGTCACATGTGCAAAACAAAATCATAACAAACTAATCATGTGACCAACATGGTCACATGTTCAAACCCCATGACCTCATAGCGAGGTCATGTGCGAAAAACTCATAAACTAATCATAACGCAATAAACCAATCATATGACTCAACCAAGTCATATGTGCGAAACATAAATCATATGCATAAGGCTTACCCTCAAGGCATACTCGCAAGGTACACTTGTAAGGCACACTTGCCCTTTGTACGTCCCATGACTCATATTTGAGCCATGTGCGAAAGCATCACAAATCCCACAAATAACAAATCCTATGACCCGAATGAGTCATATGTGTGAAACAATAACATACCTGTGACTCATAACTATGGGTCACGTGAAAACCCTTTCCTCGCTAAGTCACGTTTGTGACAAGTATAGAGAGAGATTGTCTAAGAAGGCTCAGTAAGATTGTTTTAGTTCAGAACTATGAAGAATGCAGTAAAGAGGACAATAAAGGTATTGTGACAAAGATTTGTAACAGAATAATTTATATAGTTAAGATCTCTTCTCTGTTACTTGATGATGTCTGTAAAGCTCAGGAGGTACTTTGATATTTATATCCCATATCTGAGTATTTGGAGACTACTTCCAACTAATATAAAACTAAGTATCTCTCTAAAATCTGTGCATAACTATAACGAGACTCCCTGGAGTACTATTGCAATTAGCTAAACCTATACTAATACTGGTATCAAGAGACTACCGTAGCAGGAATGGTGGTAGACCAGAGTATACTAAGTAGAGGTACTATTAGTTAAGTACTTCAGTCGGATATGCTATGCCATACTAGGAAGTACATAGGTACTAGTAAGGAGCAGTGGTTACCCTACTGGGTAGGGTAACTCCAGTAGTCAATTTGGAAGTTACCCTGAATTATGTAACAGTAAGTCTGGATAAAGTTACCCTACTCTGTAGGATAAGTCCGTGTGCTATTAGTCTAACTTGAAACTAGAGTTACACTATCTTGAGTCACAGGTTACCCTGCCATGGAGTCAAGTTACCCTACCTTGAAAGTAATTTGTTAAGTAGCACTTTGTGGGAAGTTATTAGATCGTCTATCACATAAAACTACATTAAATGTTTGAATTTCAAGTTGTGCAGATCACTCCTACATATCTAGTTGATCTTTAAACAAGCTATGACTTGTAGGTATGGTGGCTAATACTTCCCTCCAGTCCTGCTATAAGTCCTTAGCATCATGGGCTACAGTCTGAAAAGTTGCTATAAGTTTAGTAGAAGTCTTTAAGTGGAGATATTCCTGTAATACCATATATGCTCATAGCGTCCAGTCGACTGAAAGCTCTTTGGTGGATATATAAGGAGGAAGAGGAGAGCCTGGAGAATGACATCCAGGTAGTTTCATGCAAAACAGACCAGAACTGAGAGAGTAATACTACTATAAAGTTAGAAGTAGTATATAAAATTACCAGAGGCCTGTATGTATGGTAACTGAAGTCCATTGCCCTGAAAGTGTAATAGTATGGAAGAATTGTTAATGGCTCTAAGACACTAGTCTGAGGTCACATTAAGACCTACTTCTAAAAGAGTTGAGAGTGTGTAATACCTATTTGTAGTAAATCTCTGAAAAAGTCCATCAGGGAAACTACATGGCCATCATCGGGAAGAATATACAATAGAGTAGAACCGGATAGATGTTCAGAGACAGTAGATGCTCAATGAAGACTATAGATATATGGGTAGAGAGTTCCATAGTTAGTATAGTATCTGCTCAGGTATAATAGTTTACCACGAATATATCTGTCATATAAAGAGTTTGTACTTCTGCAGTTTCATTAGGTATGCACCATATAAAACTATTCTGTCAGGTAGATATTAGAAAGCTATGGAATAGTCTAGTTCACTATGGAGAATCTTTGGCCTAATCCATAGTGGTTTGCTTGACAACCCACTGGAGTTGGGTACTCACAAATGCAGAGTAGTGATGGGAAGTTTTTTTTATTTTTATTTCTATTTTTATCGTGTATTTATTGTTAAGGTACAAGAAATTGCATGCAGTATGAGCTATGTCAGTGGCGTAAACAAAACCAAGAAGTATGCATCTCTCCTCCTGCCAGGCAAAAATCAAGAGCTCCAAGCTTCTCTAGTATGGAGCCAACCATACATCTCATCCTGAATCAAGACTATTCTTATAATACAAGCAAACTCAGTTTTAAGAGAAACCCAAGATAAGACAAGTAGGGAGCTACAAGGAAAAATTTACAGGAAATCTCAGCCTGAAGGTACAAAGGAAAATCCAAAACCAATAACCACCAGGCAAGCATCCAACAGACCTGTTGGCTTAAAACCTAACCCTTTATTAGGTCCATGCAGGGACAGATCTACCAGATTTAGTGGGCTCTCCATTAAGACAGTAGTAGGCAGAGCATGATTCTGACTGGCCTGAGACAGTACAATATTAATGAATGGAGAGGGGCCAGGACTGGCACTCCTTGAAGGAAAACATGGGAAGACAAAGAGATCTAGTCAACTTTGCTCCAGGAGGTTAAGGGTAGTAGAAAGATACCAGCTGAAAAGAGAGATGGTAGGATTCTAGCCAGGTGTAGATTATAAGGTAGTAGGGTACTAGTAGATCAAACAATAGTAAGACAAGAGGAGGAGTAAACCTAAAGGCAGAAACAATTATCGGAAACCTGTTTGGATCTTAACTATGCAGCCTCCTTGATTCCTTAGTACCCTCAGTTGTCTTCTGGTCTCACTCCTGTAGTCCCTTGTTCTAGGAGAAATAGCATCACTTACAAGATGAGATACAACCATGTGTTAAGCATAGGGAGGAGGAGGGTGGCGAAATTGACCGTAGCCTGTTGAAGTGACTAAAGCAACCTCTACCTAGGATCATTTCACAGCTAACCAAAGTCATGATAGTTTTACACTTAGGTAGAGAAATACAGAAGGAATCTATTGAAATCACATATATCAAACTATATTCCCAGCCATCTATTGAAGGGAAAGAGGCAAAGCTCGACCATGCTGATACTAAGTGAGGCTAGAGCAAAAGCGAGAAAGAAACAAAGACCAATATCATAAGAGGTTAGGATAGGGTCAGGAGGATCTCAAGAGCATAGACCTTAGGAGAGAAGGCTGGAAAAGTGTCTTAAAGCAATAAGAGGATAAGAAGTAATAGCTTGATCACATCATTGAGGAAGGACTAGACATGAAAAGTCTTGAAAAAAGTAATAATGTTGAGGTCTGCCCAAATAGGAAGTATATTTCAATCACTGGAGGTGTAGGGGAGACGGTCGATAAGTAGTGATAGAGACTCTTTTTTTATTTCTATTTTTATTCTATATGTATATCCAGTTTTATTTATATTCAAAGTAATAGCCAGTTCCCCTCCTATTTCACTATCGCTCATGGTTAGGAAAAGCAAGTATGGCGCTCCAGGTTTTTTATTTTTTTCCTAGTAGAAAGTCTGATAATCCACCTAGCAATGCTAACCTCCCATAACAACAATTACTTCCAAGTCATAGGAGCTAGTTCTACTACTATTTAATAATACTTATACAAGTATTACATGCTAGACCTGTTTTATTTTTAACTAGATAAGCTTAGAAAATACTTGCTTTTAGTAATATACCTCTATTGCCCTGTAGGCTACAAAGTCTCAGTTAAAAGCTACAAAGTTAGCATTTCTTGTGATAGAATCAACTGATACACAAGAATCTGAATCAGATTCACTTTTAGAATTCTTACTATCATTCCTAGTATCCATATTTTCTATGATAGCCTGTTCCAATTATTCCCTTGTAGTAAAAGTTTCAAACTCATCAGCTCTACAACCTAGGTGTAACGATCCCTCTTTGGACAGTTAGTTCTGGGTGACGGGGAACAATACTTCTCTTTTCTGTTTTCTTCTTTCTTCGTCTTACGATAGTACTATACCTCTGCCTACATTACCGATAATACAAGACCATTTTCTTCTACCGGGAATGCCTATCATAAGCTTTCTCTAACTCTCCTTCGTAAAGGACTTTCCTTGGCTTAATGATAACGTTGCAATAAAGATAAATATCGTAAAGGTGTTTTATATTTGTTAAAGTAATAAGTAGGAAAAGAACTTAGAAGTCAATCTAATTTTATTTAAACTCGTACTGCCAACACTGGCATATGACGAGCCCCCACCAGCAAAGAGATACCGCTAACCGGTATACCACTAATCCTTAGCTAACTAAGTCTACGGCCCCGTACCTGCCATCCCTGAGTCATGTCCGCACGGGAACTAATTACAAGACCATCGAACAACCCAGCTCCCGCCCCAGTCCAAGTCCGTAGCCCCTCTGGTATGAAGCCAACCAGCACTAAGCGTAGCCGAAGTTGAGCAAGAGACCGATTCAACCAGGTTCCTCGTCCAACAAAATTAAAACCACTACCACTCGGTCTGAATACCATCCCACGAAACCTCCACCACAGTAGAAAACCAACAAACAAACTCACATGTCCTACAGGCGATACAATGGCAGAGAGGAGGTGACCAACATGTCCACCTCTCGCATCCGCATGCCAGGCCGTCGACCCTATGAACTCACTTTGCCAAGTGCCTCTGAAGAGCGTAATGGTGAGGAGGACCTGTACCCACTGCCTGTCCCCCAACACAAACTTATAAACATAAGAAATACATAGAGGTGGTGACAGACCTAAATGGTCAGTGGAGCCTATTTCCCACCCATGGTGCCTTGCCCCCGCCAGCCATGCCCATTGCCAAACCAAAGAAACCAAACAAACTCTACAAAACCCAGCACGCAAGACCAAAACAAGGCCAACCAGGTGGTCGCAACCCACTATCCGCACAGGTGGCCATCAGCCAACCGGTCCATTGGGGGGCTTTGCAGCACTCAGCAGCTCCCCCCAACAGCCCAAGCCGGACTGGAAACACTTACTTAGACATCGCCCAACCTAACGCATGCCCGACCGGTGCTCGCAGATGCCTCTCCCCTCCCAATCAGCTCCCCCCAAGCCCTACACACCTAGCGTCAAAGAGCCCACCCAGCCCCCTCAGCTCCTCAGACAGATCAACCATCTAAGAGCCACAGGATAGCTATACCTAACCGCATCAGGCAGCTACTAGTCTTGGCCACACCAACAGAGCCACAACCCTCAACTCTATGGAGCCGAGTGGAGCCCACCAGCCAAAGCCGGGAGACACAAAGGAGGTAGCACCAATACCCGAAGGCACCAGCACCAGCCACACCATCTAACCCAGCCGAACCGAAGTGCAACCGAGTTGGGAAAAAGGTAAGCAGAGCCAGCCAAAGCCAGCCCCACAGGTCCGGCAATAGGCCCGGACTGAAAAACGGGCAAGAGGCATCCCCAACTGACGCGAGCCACCCGATAAGCGCTAGATCGTAAGCATACTTGGCCCTA
>NW_003298777.1:669968-671964 GCF_000151645.1 Tuber melanosporum
GTCAAAGCCATCCCCACGGTAGCGAGGAGGAAACACCTGGCTGAACCACCGTATATGCCGCAAGGATGAAACCTCCAAGGGAACTGATAAACAACATCGTAGGATTCCGACCGTAGAAACATATAGTAACGAGGAGAGAGGGGGGCCAGCAAGGCCCCCTCCCCAGTGCATTGATGCAGCCAGTACGACGCATTGATACTTGGGAAGGTCATCAGTCTAACCCTAGGGTATTTTGTATTGCAAGAACTAAGGACTCTGTTAAAACCCAATAAAAGAAATGAGCTGGCCCAAAGAATGACATGGGTGATCCCCCCAAACACAATATTCAATCCTCCTCTTTGAACGCGAAACCTGCGAGTAGAAGATAGACAGGAAGCCGTAGACATTTTACCGAAAGGGCCTTATATGCGACCGTGATGAAGTGCTCGAAGTGCTAGTATCGTGAGATAATCAACCCAACGAAATGAGACGCAAACAAGTTATCCGCCACGCAGCGCAAACAGGCCTCAACACCAAGAACCCCAGGAACTACTAAGCAAACTCAGATATCTCCCCCAGAATCCAAGGCATCAAGGCCCATCATGGGTGCGAAAGAAACACTCGGGGCGAAGCGAGTGCAAGGATGAGAAAAAGTACTTAGAACAAAGCGTGAAGAACCTATCTTCCTCGGCCACATCGGCCTCCTTATATAGTATTCTTCCCGCCTGTAATCATATGACCCAAAGTGGTCACATATGTGAAACCAAATCATAACAAACTAGTCATGTGACCAAAGTGATCACATGCTCAAAACCCATGACTTCATAGCAAGGTCATGTACCAAAACTCAAAAACCAATTATAACACAATAAACAAGTCATATGACTCGACTGAGTCATATGCGTGAAATCCATGACCTCATAACGAGGTCATGTGCAAAACATAAATCATATGCGCAAGGCTTACCCACAAGGCACACTCGCAAGGCATACTTGCCAGGCGCACGTCCCATGACTCATATTTGAGCCATGTGTAAAAGCATCACAAATCCCACACATAACAAATCATATGACCCGAATAAGTCATATGTGTAAAACAATAACATACCTGTGACTCATAACCATGTGTCACTTGAAAACCTCTTTCATGCCAAGCCACGTTTGTGACACTAGGGCAAATAATTGAGAATCAATTGCATCTGTCGTACTTGCAGCAACTGGCTCTAGTATTAAGAGAGCCAGTGATAGATCAGGTGCAGACTACAAGGACTCAAGATCCTCTGCAGTTAGATTTTTCTCAAGATGAGAAATTGCAATCAGAGGCTCAACTGGAACTATCCTACCTCTAGCCTGAATCAGTACAACTAGTGTCCTTCTCACCTTCTCAGCCTTGTATGCATTAATTCCATAACAGTGCACTGATACCTTTACTTTATTGACTGCTGTTTGGATATTTCTTTGATTGTTCTAAATGGCTACTGCCTTCTCCTTTTTAGCCTTCTTCTTCCATTTGAGTCTTACAGCTTCAACTGTAATTGTCATACCTTTTTGAATAACACGACTTGATTTACTTTTGCAGTTAACCTCCTCTTGGATTCTCTTATGGACATTATGGTAGGATTGTTGTTGCAACTCAACCTGTGCAAGAGATATCTGAGTCCCTTTTGCCCATTTTTGAACTTTATTTTTGGAACTAGAACTAAAGGTTTCGGCACGATCAATTAACTGGGCTGGTCTATTCTGGTACTTAAAATATGAGTTTGGAAGAGTTGGTACTTCTAGCTGACCCTCTTCATCCACTGCAGAGTATTCTACACCTTCCTATCTCTCACAACTGGGCATGTTTGAGGTAGGTTGTTTACTATTGCCTTTTGCTTTATTGTAATGTTGCATCTTCTTAGGAGCCAGCTTGTATGAGACAGGAAATATTCTAGACTCATGAAAGGAATTTTTTTTATCGTCTATGGCTGAAATGTCTCTTCACAGATGGTGCTCAGGTCATGGAAGAATGAGCATGA
>NW_003298777.1:672005-676813 GCF_000151645.1 Tuber melanosporum
TACCAGATTACGACAGCTGTGGCGAACTCTTCTAGTTGGGGGTGGATGGCTTTGTTATAATAGTACTTCTAAGGACGAAAAACACCTATATTGAGGGGCTGGAGAACATATGTAAGATGTGAGTAGAACTGGAAGGGAACAATTTGGTTTTCATGATATTGAATAATAAATTCATCCTAATGGTAAGTGATATGATAGTCTAAAAGAAGAATGTGCCAATGGTGATCAAGACCAGTACCAGAATGCTTGATAAAGTGATTTAACCTTGAGAGAGTGATGTTGTCATTTGTATATCCAGTTTGTGAAATAACAATCACTTCAGTACTAGTTAGATTATTGTGAATCCAATTTTCCATAATCTTTTCTCCAGGGCAGATGACAACTGGAAGCAGTGACTGGTGACTATCTGTGCAGATGGTTTCAGTAATTGTGATTGACTTGCAGTTTTCTGGGCTGGCTGTATAGAGTTTCTATAATGTGTTCACAGGATGCTAGTCACGTTATTGGTAATAAGTATGATAGTTGGCAGGTGGCCTGCTCTACCAGAGAGGAGCTGAGAGCTGAGAACTAAAGGAGGCTTCGAGGGGATACTGAGAAAATAAAGAAGTAATTGTTCAACCAAGTATATTGAAATACTGTCTGTCGAAGTCTGCCTCTTCTATCATCAAATCAAGTAGTCTTTAAGTAGACAATTCTGTTTATATCTACAGCTACTCGTTGTAAGTGTTCGTGATATAAGACCTGGTTAATTAGCAATAGCGCCATACCATAGTAGAGTACTGTGGTAGGATTGTAACTGGTAATTGTGTACATGAACGATCAACCATAGTGAACAATCAATTAACAGATCAACCACAATACTCCATAATAAATTGTATAATAGAAAACGAAATAATACTAGCTAGTACTTTGTATATCCTCCCCTTGCTTCCAAAACTGCAGCTACCCTATCTGGCATTGATTTCTACAACTTTTCAAAAAACTCCTCAGGAATTGTCTCCGAAACTAGTGGTAATACATGTGCAAGCCTCCTCTTCACATCTTCTTTCCCTCCTAAGGTATCTCCAATTCTTAGATATTGCTGGTGTAATTGCTTTTTAAGCTCAACCTATTCATGCTCAATAGGATTCAAATTAGGGGAATATAGGGGGTGCTCTTCACCATGAATACAATTTCTCTCAAGTCAATCCATGACACTATATGCCTTATGAACAGGAGCATTATCCTGCTGAAAAAGAATATCTTCAAGTTGTTTACTCAAAAAAACCATTTGATGAATAACAGAAAAAAAATGTCTTCTTAAAAGTCTAACATAACTGGTCTTATTGATATTTTGAGTAATAGGAACTAAAGAACCTTTACTTTTACCCCAAAAACATCCCCAAACCATGAGTGAAATTCCCTTATTCTTCTCTTTTAGATGAATACACTTAGCTGGCCACTTCTCTCCAGGCTCTCTGAAAACCCATGGTTGCCTTGGATCCTTGGATTTCTCCACACTGCATTCATCACTCTAACTAACTCTTTTAAAATCCTCAGTAGTCCAATCTTTATCAGCAGTTACCTATTTCCATCTCTTAGCAACATGCTCAGATTTGACTCTGAATCTCAATTTGGCTAGCCATTTTTTGATATTGGCTTCTCTGTGTACTCTATCCACTATTGCATGTTAGTTAACTGAAATCATATTCTATCACTTAGCCTAGGAGTAGTCATGGTAGTACAGGCTCTTAGCATAGTACAAAACTGCGAGTTTTTTTTTGGCTTCCTGTTGAAAGTAATATGTCAGGCGCGAACTTATTATGGAAGACCGCTCAGGTGATATTTCAACTTGACTTAGCTGCTTGAACGATTGTGCGATGCTATCACTAGGCAAGGAGTTAAGTGTTACCAGGTTGAGAAATATTATCCCATGATTACCGTTCACAAGCTCAAGCAAGGAAAGTTTTAATTATTGTCCAATGCCGGCCAATAATTTGAGCCACTAGGATGATGTTGCAAAGATAATAGCAAAAAGCAATAATCATGCCTTTTGCAATATTGGTCATTTCTCTTTCGGAGATCTTTAGAAGAGGCTTATTTTTTACAGCAGGTTTGGCATATCTGGATTGGTAAACTATGGTTGAATTGTAGAATGAGAGGTTTTAGTAGAGGTGTTGAGTGGAACAGGCACCACAATCACTGGTCGCAATCTGACCTTTTTTTTTTTTTTGGCGAGGCTCTGACTAAGCTTTCATGAGCACTTATGATAAGTGGCTGTAGTATAAACGAAACTAATCAAAAATATTAAGGTTCTGTTTGGCGGGAACGGAACTGGTCCGTTCCCCCATACAAGCGACCGTTTCCTTCCGTTTCAAAACAGTTGGAGTAAATCCAGTGTTTGGTAATGTAGACAAACAAGAACCGTTCCGTTCCAAAGTGGATCTTGGCAACCAGGTTTGCAACAGTAGCTGGTCCCCCACTTAGGCTAGTTTTGTATTAAAAAAATTTTGTAATGTATAAAGACATCTTAATTAAAAATAATAACCAGATTATTCCCTATACATCATATTTTCCACTGGCACCTCCGAAAACAACTCATACACCTCCAAGATGGCATCTCACCCCAATATGAGCACAATTCATACAGCCATAATTCAAAGACGGATTCATATCGCAATTACCTCTGCTCTCTATTCTCATCTATTCCTCTCTAAAGAACCTGTTCATACATCTATTCGAACTGGAATGATTTATACTGCTGAAATCCTGCAAGCACATCCTCGTCGTGCTCTAGAGGTTATTCGTATGCCAATTACAACATTGTTAGACCTTCGAGACTGGGTAATTGAGAGGGGATTACTGGTGTCTACACGTCAAGTAGCTGTGGAAGAACAACTTGTATTGTTTTTATGGATTATTGGACATGGAGCTACAAATAGGGAAGCTCAGGAACACTTTCAGCATAGTGGAGAAACAATTTCACGGTTAGTATTAATTGCACTATAATATTTATATATGAAATGTTTATTATTCTAATTATTTTACAGCTATTTTCATCAAGTTCTAAAGGCTCTCCTGCCTCTGTATGAAGCATTTGTACATCTTCCACCAAACAATATTCCTGCAAAAATACGGAAAAATTGGGGAAAGATGTCCAATTTTAAGGATATTCGTGGAGCAATCGATAGGACACACATTTTGGCCCATGTCCCACGAAACCAGCAGGGTCCCTATCATAACCGGAAAGGTACCCTCTCGCAAATTGTTCTTGCTGGATGCAGCTTGGATATGTACTTTTTCTATGTATGTTCTGGCTGGGAGGGTTCAGCCAATGATGCTCAAGTATTAGAAAATGCTATGATTCATGGATTTCCAAGACATGAAAATACAGTTTATCTTGCAGATGCAGGATATGGTATTCGTCCTGGGTTTTTAACACCATACCATACCGTACGATATCATCTGCGGGAGCAAGTACAAGCTCATTTACGTCTACGAACTAAGGAAGAGCTTTTCAACCTACGTCATGCTCAGTTACGAAATGTTATTGAACGTATCTTTGGAGTTTTACGGAAGAGGTTTCAAATTCTCAATACAGCTCCAGAGTTTGACCTTACCACACAAGCTCAACTTATATTGGTAGTTTGTGCATTACATAACTTTATTCGACACCGGGCAAATGGAGAGGAGGATCAATTTTACCAGGATGCTGATTCATTCTTGGAAAACATCAATCACTCTGAGGAATCAAATCCAAGTTATGAGGAGGAGGATGAAGGAAATGTTAGAGATGCACAAGATATGGGAGAGATGAAACAAGATCGAGACAAACGTGCAACACAAATGTGGCTTGATTATGTACAATACCAAAACCAGTCACAGTAGACTAACTGCTGTAGAATTCCTAGGCCTTGTAACGTACTATTTGACCTCTTAACCAATGCTCCTGATCTTCACCTTCCTCTAATGCTAAAAACACTTCTGCCTTAACTGGGTTCTCAAAAAGCTCATATCCAGTAACAATATCATGTGTTGACCACCCTGGTCTTCCTTTATACTTTTGTTGAAGCTTTGATACAGCTTGCTGAACAACTGATTGGGATGCTGCAATAGTAATTGGTGTAGTGGCCATCCCTTCAACAGCAGCAATCAGCCGTTCAGAAACACTCCTTGGAGGTTGTCGAATATGTCCCAGTGGTGCTAGCCTTCTCCGCTTATATTAATGAGGACTTGTATCGGGGCTGGTCTGCTCTGGATCAGCCTGAGTTGCTAGATCTGACCTAAGGGGCGAAGGAATTGTAATTTGTTGTAATTTTGTATGGCCACGATAGATTGCATGACCACCTGTTGCTTGAACTCCCTCCATGATTTCCGCCAACTCAATTGCATTTGCAAGTGGTTTGTCACGAAACTCTCGTATTCCAGGCTGTTTTTTTATTTCTTCCTCCCATACTTCATCTGGTGCAGTAACCGCACCAGTCTTAAGATCAACCCCAAAACCACTCAAATCTTTCAACCTGGTCCACATCTTCCATTTTTTCTTCAAGGTCTCCAATTTGCCTTAACATCTCTCACCTGTTACAGGAGCCCCAGGTCCAGCAATCAGAAGAACTGTCTCAGCAATCTCATCCCAAACTTCCATCTTTAGCCCATTATCAGATCGTTTTCCAGTCCTAATAGCTTGAACTAGTTCTCGCAACAACACAGATGTCATTTCAGGAGACCATTCAACTGGACGCCGGCGAGGCTTGCGGGTTTTCTGCTTGCTTTCCGTAAAGGAGGAAGGTACTCTTCCGAGCTAGCGTGCTGAGAACACGAATTTCGGA
>NW_003298777.1:677029-678410 GCF_000151645.1 Tuber melanosporum
GATGCCCACTTGGTAGTATACATGCAGTATTTTGACTTGCAGTAGTATCCGAGTCTAACTGTATTGATTGAGTATTATCGCTCAAAGGTTTGTGTATTCAAAGGTGAACTACTATTTTAAATTAGTAAACAATTATGATAAGTATGGTGAAAGTGGTAACACACTGGTATTGAGGAGAATGCTCATCCATCTTGGTATCTGTGAATATGTTGAAACCTCTTTAGAGAAGGGAGAAGTTTTCACGAATGTTAAGATAAGATAGTTTTTTTTGTACAGGAGACTGAGAGTTTTGCACATAATATAGAATTTATTTCATTAGTTTACAAGAAAAAGAAAAAAGCAGATTTATTAGGGTATGGTATTCAAAATTACTCTGCCCTATAGAGCGTTGCCAGGGGTTAAAAAAAATTCTCAATTGAAGGTAAGAGAAACCGTTTCGAAACAGAAGTGCTCCATTTCACCTATTGCAACCATTTTGAAATGGACCGTTCCTGAACGGTTCCGTTCCCGCCAAACAGAGCCTAAATGATATATTTTAGTAAAACAACTTAAGTAACAAAACGATACTTAAAGTAAAATATAAATCAACATTAAGTATCAATTGATACTTAAAACAAACCAAGTATCAACACAATGCTTAAAACAAAACATAAAACAAAATCAAGTATCAAAGCGATACTTAAAACAAAACATAAAACAAAACCAATAACTGAGTATCCATACCGGTTATGTTCTCCAAAATACAAAAACTCTGTAAAATAAACAGAAGCCTAATAATCATCAAAAGTGGAGTCAGAAAAATTAAAGGCTTCAGTTTCTGCTATAAGCTCTTCATCATAAGTGTCATATCAGGGACAAGAAGAAATCCTGAGAAAACATCAAGATTTAAAGAAATGCAGGTCACAGTAGTCATGAATACCAGCTTCATAGTTCATGTTCACTCAAGCCTTATTGCAATTAGGATAATAGTCTACCCAGAGGAGAGTGAAGTAGTCTTCAAGTTGGATAATATCGCAGTTCAACAACAGTCCAACAAGCTGTTGCTAAAGCATTACATTGAGTTCTACATAGTTTGATATCATTATGATATTCAGATGGTGAGTAGTGACTAGATGAGGTTGTCAGATACTTGTTCTATAGCTGATTTTCCTCATTGCTGCTTTCAAATTCCAACTTAAAGTATGGTGACCAAAACTTATTTCTAGCTTCTAGTTCCACTTGCTATCACTTGGGTTCCACCATAGTTGCTGTCCAGCATATCATGATGTAGTTGATTATTGGTGGTAGGGTATTATCTGGCATGTTGGCTTTCCACCTCTCATTAACTGTTCATCCAACCCGAACTGTTTGGCTTCGGACGATTGATGGGCAAACGTTACCT
>NW_003298777.1:679247-695657 GCF_000151645.1 Tuber melanosporum
AATTCTGCGTCCAGCCCTTGGAACGGAGGACGACCCATAATAATAGACAATGGGTATTTATAGAGGATAAATAGATATCACTGGTGTAACCGGTATGGGTACTCGGTTCTTGGTTTTGTTTTATGTTTTGTTTTAAGTATCGCTTTGATACTTGGTTTGTTTTAAGTATCATTTGATACTTGGTTTCGTTTTATGTTTTGTTTTAAGTATCACTTTGATACATGGTTTTTTTTAAGTATCGTTTGATACTTGGTTTTGTTTTATGTTTTGTTTTAAGTATCGCTTTTGATACTTAATTAGTTTCACCAAAGTGTATCAATTGAAACCTTTAATTAGTTTCGTTCATGCTAGACATGAACAGATTTGTATATTTAAAGACCGCCTGTTTCTACGATAGAAAAGGGAGACTTCGACAGACAATATTTCAATATACTT
This sequence comes from Tuber melanosporum, assembly GCF_000151645.1. Lineage (NCBI taxonomy): Eukaryota > Fungi > Ascomycota > Pezizomycetes > Pezizales > Tuberaceae > Tuber > Tuber melanosporum. Next base: position 679,683 of record NW_003298777.1, read on the forward strand.
GGTTGAATGGTTACTTCTTTGTTTCCCAGTACGCCCTCGAAGCCTCCTTTAGTTCTCAGCTCTCGCCTCCTCTCTGGAAGAGGGGGCCATCTGCCAACTATCGTATCTATTTCCGATAACGTAATTAGCACCTTGCGAATACGTTACAACTGGAGGTTATTCCAAGTTTTCTTAGAGGAGTTGGTAACCTACATGGCTATGAGCAAGGTGTATCCTGAAAAATGATCCACAGCTACCAAGATAGTATCATAATCAGCAGACTTGTTGAATGGTCCTACGAAATCAATAGCCAACAATTTGAAAACTTTGCAATACAATTAAAGGGTCAGGACTTATCTTTCCTGCAGTTAAGTTTTTTCCTTATTCGCCTGACAGAGTTCACATTGTTTGATAAAATCACAAAAATCTTTTCATATTTCTGGCCAGTAAACATATTCTGAGGCATATCAGAGATTGCAGTCAGCATTTATGGTGCCATTTGTTGTGGATTTCGGTGATGACTTATTCTCTAATAGTTATGCCATTGAACATGTGGTCCTTTGTGATGTATAGGCAATATTCACCATAGCGAGTGCTGGTATAGACCATTCTGTTGAATATGTTGTAGGAGGCGAGATTACTCTGGTTAGTACTGTCCATAGATTTGAAGTAGACCAAGTTATGGCTGTATCCTGCTATCATCTGGCTTCGGAAGAATAAAGTCAATTCATCCATAGTTAATCTGACATCTCATTCATTTTCAATGAGAGATCCCCTTATCAGCTCTATAGGGTCTTCCTCTTCATCTAAAATCTTATACAGTCCTTGGCGATGTTTAGCCACTGTGGATGGCATAACAGAAACTATAGTTTCCTTATTGTATACTTGGAAGGGTCTACCAAATAGTAGTTGTGAGTATACCATGGTTGGTGAGGATGGAGGACTCAAATGTGGAGAGTATAAGTAGGATACTGTCTCCAGGTAGGATACTGCTTTTTCAAGTTGTTTGAGACCTTGGTGTCTTCTTGGTGTAGGATTAAGAGTAAGGAGAGGTTAGGTCATTCTGTCAGCATCACCATCCATCAATTACGGTTCTTCTTGTTCAGTGGTACTGTAGCTGGTACTTTTAGAGTCCTTACTAGAGGTATACAGTTACTCGGCAGAAGTGTTTATGAAACCAGTCTCAGATAACTAAGTTGCCCTGCCAAAATGCCCCCTTTCAACAAAGTGTAAAGTTGATTGTAACCATTCACCCCATCATAACCGTGACCATTCACAATTCTATACCCACCAAAGCCTCCTTTACCTAATTAATTGATGTATTAATTTCCTCTACCATTTTTACCACTGGTTAAGCATTGTGGAAATATGAAGTATGCCACAAAAAAAAGACTCCTACCTAAAACAACCCAGTGAGAAATGAGCCATGCAGAGAAGGGCATGATAATTGCCTTTTTCTACTGCCTCGAGAATATTGCCTAAGTGGCTCAAATTATTAGATGCCCATGGACAACAGTTAAGAGCTTTCTTGTCCAGACATGTGAACGCCAATCTCTTCAACATCTCCCTCGCCTCGGTCGCACCCCCATTTTAAGTAGTCAACAGCGTCACACAATTATACAGGCAGCCAGGTCCAACCAGAAAATGACCAGATGTGCCTTCAGGGATCGTTATATACTTGGTGTTTCTCTTGATACTGGTAACTCTTTGTGCTACCCAGAGTGACTGGATATGATTGCCTACTAAATTTGCCTGCATAGTGGACCGGGTACTCAGAGAAGCAAACATTAAAAAATGGATAGCCAAGTCCAGACCTAGGCTAAAGCCTGATCATGTGGCTAAGACATTGAGATGGGCTACAGCTCATAGGGACTGGACAGCTGAGGATTTTGAAAGAGTGATTTGCAGTGATGAGTGCAGTGTGGAGAAATCCAAGGATCCAAATCAACAATGGGTATTCAGAGAACCTGCAGAGAAGTGGTTGGCTGATTGTGTACACCTAAAAGAGAAGGATAAGGGAATCTCGCTTATGGTTTGGGGGTGCTTTTGGGGTAAAAGAAAAGGTCTATTAGTTCCTATTACTCAAACTATCAATAAGACCAGGTATGTTAGACTTTTGAGAAGATATCTTTTTCCTGTTATTCATCAAATAATTTCCTTTGGTATACGACTTGAAGATATTTTTTTTCAGCAAGATAATGCTCCTGTTCACAAGGCATATATTGTTATGGATTGGTTGAAGAGAAACAGTATTGAGGTTGTGGACCACCTCCCTTATTCTCCTGATTTAAATCCTATTGAGCATATATGAGTTGAGCTTAAAAAGTGATTGCACCAGCAGTATCCAAGAATTATAGATACTCTAAGAGGAAAAGAGGCCGTTAGGAGAAGACTTACACATGTATTACCATTGGTTTGGGAGATAATTCCTGAGGAGTTTATTGAGAAGTTGTGGAAATCAATGCCTAATAGGGTGGCTGCAGTTTTAGAAGCAAGGAGAGATTATACAAAATATTAGCTAGTTTAATTTATGGCAGGTCAATTGACCATTGAAGGTTGAGAGGTACTAGTGGTTTTTGATCGTGAACTTGAACTCACCCGTATGCACGCCCATTGACAACCCCACCGTCACTGCCCCACCATATGGCGCAACTGTAATTAAACATAGCCTCAGATTACAAATACTTCTGCCAAGTGACTGTAGTAAAGTCGCTAATACTTATTGCTGAATTTAATTTCAGTCTAGTAAAAGGGACAGGTATCGAGGTAACAGTGGGTCCAATGGAGTGTGCTTTGTTCAAGTTTGTAAAGTAGTGTACTGAGGAGGGTACAATCGTCTTTTCATTTATCATTGATATCCTTTCCTCATTCTGTCCCAGCTATCCTGTATATAGTATAAGAGAAAAAAGCAGAGAGAGAGGTAGTACTGGCGGTAGCTAATGTGGGTTCTTACTCATAGGAGGTGTCATCGGGACTGGCTTTGCTTTAGCTTGTATGGTTATAGACAAGAGGTGGGTCTGAAAGTGCTTAGTTTTCATAATTACGGGAGAGTACATCAGCTAAATAGTTGGTTCTTCCAGGAGTGTAGATGATTTTTATATTGTATTTGCTGATTTCTCCTATCCATTGTGTTCTTCTCTGTCCAGAAATCTTGTCAGTTTTCAGATTAGTGAGGGATTGGTGGTCAGTGACAATGATGAAGGTGTTGCCCATCAAGATGTAGTTAGATACAGCAAGATCATCAATTACTGCAAGGGCTTCTTTGTCTGTAGTTCTATAGTTCATCTGTGAATTAGTGAAATTCCTGCTGTGCAATGCTACCGGTCTTGCCAATTCATGTGAAGGTCCTTGACCAATCCATGCTCCAACTCCAATATCCGATACATCAATAATCAGCCATATTGGTTCTGGTTTACTGTAGTCGATAGGCCATATTACCTTGGCATTCTTAATTAATTCCTTAATGTTGGTAAAGGCTTAGTTATAAGTATAGGTCCAAATGAATTCTGTATTGCCAGTGAGGTCTCTGAGTGGTGGAGTCACAGTAGCATGGGGTAGGAATTGGGAGATATAATTTACATGTCTGAGGAACTGCATTAGTTCCTTCTGGTTCCGGGGTGTTGTCTATTCCATTAAGCAAGATATTTTTTCCAGGGGCAGCATGTATTCCTTCATCATCTATTACATGTCCTAGGATATTAAGCCTATCAGCAAACAGAATAGATTTGTTTCAGCTAGCATAGAATTTGGCTTCCTTTAGCTTGGTACATACTAAACCTATATAGTATGCATATTCTACTTCAAAGTTCCAGTAAATGAGGATACTGTTGATGTATACCTATACACAATAGTAGAGGTATTCGCTTAGCAGGTTTTCCATAATCTGCATGAAGGTGGCAGGGACATTCATGTCACCTTGTAACATGACTCAGCTAATGAAACTGCTAAAGGGTGTCTTCAAACTGTTATAGCTTTCACTTTCTGAGTCTAATCTTGTCTGGAACTAAGCATTGCTTAGGCCAATCTCACTTCAGAATCTAGCCTGTCTAACTGCATTCAGGATCTGAGTTTGGTTTGGAATAGAGGAACTGTTTCTAACTGTGTTTTCATTCTGCAGTTTGAGGTCAACTAGGGGGTAGATTCTTTTGCCATCTACTTTGAGTTGGACAAACATTGGTGTACTACCTAATTCTTCTACTCTCTATAAGATTTCTCTTCTCATATGATAATTTACACAATCATATAGCTGATTCTTGTATGCATTAGAAATAGAGTAAGTTAGTTGGTTCTTTAGATTAGAGTGGTCTCGTAGGCAGATATGGTGGTTGACTTCCCTCATAGGTAGTAGTTCCTCTGGAATCTGATTAGGGAAAATATCAGAGCATTCATCTAACAGGTATTGGGCAGTTGCTTTGCAAATTGCAACTTGGGATTCTCCTCTTGTGGATTTGCTTGAGACTCTGACCTTCTGTTCCAGGAGATCCATAGTAGATTCTCCATATTTGATTATAGCTTTATGGTGGTTAAGGAATGGCATTCTAATTAGCATGTCATATTTGGCTATGTTTCCCATCAGCATTTCTTGTAGGAGCAGAATAGCAGATTTAAGTTAAACAGTTGTACTATAAGTCTTATGGCTTGTAGATCATGATCCCTTTACTATTATATTGACTGGTATGAACTAGTTAAGGTCTCGGATTGGAAGTCGATGGACAGAGACAAAATCGTTACTGATCATATCTTTTCCAATGGCACTAGTATCAAACAAAACATGTATATTTTGTCTCTTGATTATGATTGTACATTCCAGGGTGGAATGGGGTTTGAATGTAGCAGGTGGTCAGACACTATTGTATTCTACATTGGTATATCAATGTAGATTTTCTCATATTCACTAGATTGGACATCATCACTATTGCTTTCGATATTATTAGCTGATGCCTCTTGTTTAATAGCTTTTCCTTTACCCTTCTTTGTAGGACAATTCTTTACCATGTGTCCGGTCTTCCCACATTCAAAGCATTCACCATTCTAGTGTCTCAGTTCTTTGGTTGATTTTGTTTTCTCCTTGAAGACTTGAGGTGTTTCTTCTTTAGAGTTGTTGTAGAACTTATATTGGAACTGCCTGTTATTACTGGATGATGCCTGAGTTTTATATACCTTGGTTTTGTGAAGTATAGTGTTCTTTCATTCAGTCTTTTTGATTATAATTGCCATGTCATTGCCATCTTCTTCAAGTCCTTTTACTTCTCATCTGAGGATTGGGTACCTGGCATCATGGTATCATCACTTGAAGATATAACTACAGATACTGCCTTTCTTCATTTGATTTTTATAAATTAAGAGATCCATGGCTACATCTATGATTCTTTTAACATGGGTTCCATTGACATACTGAAGCTCATTAAATTTCCTGTATAATAGATCATTTGTGATAGAGGATTGGAATTGATCTTTGAGATATTCAAGTACTATCTTTGCTCTTAGTTTCGGGTTTCCACTATATTCCTTCTAGTATTAGTAGTAAGCATCTGTTACCTTTCCTTCACAGAATGCTCTTATCTATAGTCTAGATATAGGTTTTTCCACATCTACTTTCTTCATAAGGAGGTAGTGCATAAGTGATTTTGTCTATCGATCATATGCTTCAGGTTTGAAGTCTTTTACTTCTCCTGTGAACTGGGTAGGTAGGTGGAGCTTGAGTGTGGGTATATCGGGTAACTTAAGTTCTTCTTCTTCTTCTTCTGGTCTTGCCCTCGACTTTCCACCTCCTGAAGGTCCTTCTCCTATACTAGCTATATCTGATTTGCTAGTAGACTTGGGTTCAATTTGGGGATTTGAAAGTAGGTTTCTTTGCTAGCGTAGGAGAAAATTCTCCTAAAGATTGTGGAGCATCCATGTTTGCAGGTTCTTCTAGCTCTTTAGCAGAGCATCAGGATTGTTTCCTTCTTAAAAGGTCTTTTCACGGGATCTACTTCCTACTTCTAGTCCTCAATGACCCTATATTGGTGTTGAGATGAAGCTGAATGTATGCTGATTCTACCGCTTCTCTCTGTTAGCATTCTAAGGTAGATGTCGATAAGTTAATTAGTCCTAAATTCAGTAACAGGTTCTTAACAACATACTGTAGTTAAAAGAATTTAACCTGTTTGTAAGGTACTAGTCATATTATCGGTAATAGGTATGATAGTTGGCAGGTAGCCTGCTCTACCTAAGAGGAACCAAGAGTGGTGAACTACAGAAGCCTTCAAAGGTATACAGAGAAAACAAAAAAGTAATCATTCAACCAAGTATATTGAAATATCATCTGCCAAAGTCTGCCTCTTCCATTATAGAATCAGGCCATCTCTAAATACACAATTTTGTTTGTCTAGCATGAATGAAACTAATCATAGGTATCAAAGAATACACTTTGGTAAAACAACTCAAGTATCAAAACAATATTTAATATAAAACATAAAACAAAACTAAGTATCAAATTATACTTAAAATAAACCAAGTATCAAAGCGATACTCAAAACAAAACATAAAACAAAACCAATAACCGAGTACCCGTACCAGTTAAGGTTCCTGTATTTCAGATGGAACTACCACTATCTCACCAGTAAGACATCCAATTCATATACCCAATTCATAAATGTTGAAGATGTATTTGGCATGCTTGATACCATATTTTGACAGCGTCTCCTGATGTTCAAGGAAGAAGGTTTTGAGATCTTACTCACTATGCATAGCAAGGCGAACATGAGCGATTGGTTTAATTTTAATAGTATGACAGCTAGTGTTCTTTTAAGCCATTGGCAGAACTACAAAAAAGATAGTGGATTACTTTTCTCTTGTTGACAGAGATGACAAATAGCAGCATAGATGATTAATGGTGTTGCACCTAATCTCATCACAATTTGGTCATGGCAGAAACAGAATACAGCTTGCTTCTGAGCTTCTATCAAGATAATATTATGGCCGTCATGCTGATTAAATATGCCTCGAGAGTTTTGTTCATAGTTGCACTTGCATGGTTGATGAATTCTAATTGAGGAAGAGTTCACATTGAACATTTTGGCAGCTGTACTTGCGAGCTCAACAGGTTTCTCTTCTAGCCATTCCATGGCGCAATGTAAATGTTACTTGCTTTCTAGCTTCTTTATCAAATCAGACATTTCAATGGAAAAGGTAGGACACCAAAGATAGGTGACGTTAATTGAAATGACAAATTTTAATTGGATCTGTGCAGAGCAACTACTACAGAGTTGGACAATTCAGATTGCTGAACGAGCTAAGGATTGAGGTATTAGGCAGGCTTCAGAAGGTAATTTTAGAGAATTTGAACAATGGTGAGCTTTAGGTAGACTTGAGTAAGACTATAAGTCCTGTGGATCAGAATGGCAGTAATTGAGATTTTGGTCTATAACTAGCCGTTGGAGTCAAAAATGATTGCTGTTGTTTAAGGGTAGTTGGTATTAATAATAATGATCTCTCTACCTGGAAAATTGTTGTTATAGGAGGTCAGTGTTAACAGGTGTGTTAGGGGACTTTCTGCTAGAAAAATAAAAAAAGATCCTGAGTGTCACACTTGATTGAGCATCATACTTGCTTTTCATGACTATGAGTGACAGCAAAATAAGAAGAGAACCGGCTATTACATGAGTCACATCAGTAGAGCTATGTTGACCTACACCTTCACCTGTATGTGGGTCCTAGCAATCAGAAGAAAAAGTCTTAAACCAAGCCAGTAGGTAGAAAAAACTTCCTAAAGTAGTAATATGCAGTCCACACAACCAAAAAACCACACCCATTCAATTAAAACTAAGGAAATCCTCCACCCTAACAGATGACACTCCTTAGTCTATATGAAAGAAAAATCCCAAAATAAAGAAAACCCTAAAGCCTAAGTACCTCAGTTTAAACCACATGGCTTAGGTTATTCGATACGGGTAGCCTCCGAAATCTAATAGCCAATTTCAAGTACTAAGTAGGATAAACAAATCTTTAGACATATAGTCCAGCAGTAGGTATGAGGGGAAGCCAGGAAATAAGAAAACCACTTTTAAGATGAAGCAGTAAGCACATCTCAGTACAAAGGAATTCAGGCCATCATCCAATAGGAGCTAGGATTAGGTCACATAGCCTACAGAGAAGGAAAGAATATTATAGCAGTAGGATGCTTGCCAGCAGTAGGGTACCAGCTGATAGATTCATGATGAGAAGAGATAAGGGGTAGACCCAGATGCCAAAACAACTACAGGAACCATATTCATGTCTTAACAAGGTGGCTGCCTTGAGTCCTCAATGCTTCCAGGTGTATTCCTGTATCTCTCATGTAGTTCCTTATTCTAAGAGAGATAACATCACTTAGTGGATGGGATACTACCACCTGTTGAGGATAGAGAAAAAGAGGGCAGCAAAATCGATCATACTATGTCGAAGAGACTAAAACTAAAACTTTGTCTAGAATTATTTAATATGCGGCCAAAGTCAGGATCATTTCACACTTATAAAGGGGGAAAGAGGAAAATCCCTCGTAATCGCATACCGCAGATGTATTCCCAGTGATCTGTTTTAGAGAAAATGTAAAAACCTAACTGTACTGATACCAAGTGATTTAGAGTAATAGCAGGAAAGAAAATAAGACCGATATCATGAGATATTAGAGGAGAAAAAGTGAATCTCAAGGGGGTAGACCTTAAGAGTAAAGGATGGAAAAGCATCCCAAAGTAATAAAAGGATAAGCAGTAATGGCTTAATATCCCCTCCTATGGGGAAAACCAGGTGTGGAAAGTTATGAGAAAGGTTGTGGTGTTGGTCCTCTCAAATGGGAAATAAATTTCAATCATAGCAGGTATAGTGGAGTCAGTCAATGAGTAGTAATAGAGAGCTTTTTTTATTTTTTTTTATTATGTATTTGTTATTAAGATATAAGAACTTGCATATAGCATAAACTATAGCGTAAATAAAAAACTGTAAACACATGCATCCCTCTACCCACTAGGCAAAAAGTACAAGCTCCAAGCCCCTCTGGTATGGAGCTAACCATACATCTCACCCTGAATCAAGCCGATCCTTACAATACAAGCAAACTCAGTTCTAAGAGAAACCCAACTCAAGGCAAGCAGGAAGTCACAAGACAAAATCCACAGGAAATCTCAGCCCAAAGGAATGAAAGGATAGCCAAAACCAATAACTACTTGGCAAGCACAGAGCAGACCTGTTTGCTTAAAAGCTTATCCCGTACTGAGCCCACAAAGAGGCACTTCCATCAGATTTAGTGGGACTCTGCCAAGGTGGCATGAGGTAGAGCATAATTGTGACTGGCCTGAGATAGTGCAATACTGACTGATAGAGTGGGACCAGGACTGGGGCCCACAGGAGGAAAAGAGGTAGGGATAAAAAGACCCAGTCAACTTTGCTCCAGGAATGTGAGGCCAGTGGTAATGTACAAGCTCAAAAGAAGGGTCGTAGGGTACTATCCGGAGGTGGATAGTAAGGTAGTAGAGTACCAGCCAATCGAGTCAAGTTGAGAAGAGAGGAGGTGTAGACTCAAATACCAACACAACTATCAGTAATATGTTCATGTCTTAATTAGACAGTCTCCTTGATTCCCCAGTGGCTTCAGGTGTATTCCTGTATCTCTCATATAGTGCCTTGTTCTAGGAGAGCTAGCATCACTTAGTGGATGTGATACCACTATTGGTGGAGGATAGAGTGGAGAAGAGTGGTGAAATCAACTGTAGTCTTTTGAAGAGACCAAAACAACCTCTACCCTGAATTATTTCACACCTGACTGAAGTCAGAATCGTTTTACACCTAGGTAGAAATATGTAGAAAAAATCTATTATAATCACTTACCACAAACAGTATTCTCAGCCATCTGTTATAGGAAAAATAAGGAATCCCAACCATGCTAATGCTAAGTGAGACTAAAGCAAAAGCGGGATAGAAGCAAAAACCAACATCCTGAGATGTTGGAAGACAGGAAAGAGGATCTCAAGAGGGTAGACCTCAAGAGAGAAAGTAAGATAAGGATTCTACCATAGTGGAGGTATGAAAAGTGATGGCCTAGTCTACCCCTTAGAGGAAGAACCAGACATGAAAAGTAGTGAGAAGGTCTTTGGTGTTGAGGTCTTCCCAAATAAGAAATAAATTTCAATCATTGAAGGTATAGTGGAGACGGTTGATAAGTAGTGACAGAGTGTAACTGGTAGTATATCAAGTCTACTTAAGCATATCCAGGTTCTCCTCTACACTGGCAATCAACTACCTTTAGGGATTAGGACTTAATTGAGTACAAGCTGTAGATTAAAGATATTAAGTTTTACCATTTGTTTCTTCAGACTCTATTATTAAGACATTGAAATTTTGTTATATTTTTTTCTAAAAGAATTCATTTTAGTAGTCATAACTTTAGGATCTATCTTGTCTCAGGAAACTCCCATTACAATAATAGTTCATGGCCCTTACAATTATGAATACTATTTGATCCTGACTTCTTTTACACTATTATTATACTCTATGATAATAAATTCATCACCATTGGAAGATGTGCTTTTAACTTCCAAATAACATTCTCCCATTTGTAAAGTCTAATACACTTCTTTCAAGGTCTGAAACCTCAGTCTACTTGACTATCATTTCAGTAGTCTTTTCCAAATTCATAAAGTGGCCAGCTTATGTGTCCAGCATCTATGCATAAGGTAGGCTTAGTAGACAGCGTACCATTACTTTATATCTACCACCTATCAGGTCTTCTGATCTGAGTGGCATCCCCTCAGTCTACCTTGCCTCTAAGAAAATCACTGCTAAATGGATCCTCTTCCAGGACCAACAAAGATGCAGTGGTATTCAGATTGGAATTTATATTATTTCTATCTCCTATGCCCTCTGTGATACTACAGGAGTAATTGCGTATTGTTGCAACAAAAACCTCCTATTACATTCAGCTCATAATTTGATACCTAATGTTAAAGCATAAAAACTGAATGCACTCAGTATAGATTTTTTCAGTTCCACTTCTCAGAGGTATTCAGAGGTCTCTTCTCATATATCCTGTAAACAGCTTTTAGTCAGATAGATAGTAGCGACATATATGATGTTATGAAGTAGTCTTCATTGAAATAACTTATAGTTATGGAATTCAACTCTTCAAAATCTCTCTAAGCACATATGGTCCTTATGAGGAGATCAGAGGAAAGTCTTGGCAACACCAACAAATGAGGATTTGCACATACAGTCACTGGGCAGAAGTGTTCATAATCTGAGACAATGTTTAACTGTGGTTGCACCATATAGTGGGGCAGTGCCAGTGGGGTTGTCAATGGACATGCGCACGAGTGAGTTCAAGTTCACGATCAAAAACTACTGGCACCTCTCAACCTTCAATGGTCAATTGACTTGCCATAAATTAAACTAGCTAATATTTTGTATAACCTCTCCTTGCTTCTAAAACTGCAGTTATCCTATCAGGCATTGATTTTCACAACTTCAATAAACTCCTCAGGAATTGTCTCCCAAACTAATGGTAATATATGGGCAAGTCTTCTCCTAAAAGCCTCTTTTCTTCCTGGAGTATCTGCAATCCTTGAATATTGCTGGTGCAATCACTTTTTAAGCTTAACCCATACATGCTCAATAGGATTTAAATCAGGGGAATAAGAGGGGTGGTCCACAACCTCAATACTGTTTCTCTTCAACCAATCCATAATAATATTTGCCTTATGAACAGGAGCATTATCTTGCTGAAAAAGAACATCTTCAAGTTGTATACCAAAAGAAATTATTTGATGAATAACAGGAAAAAGATATCTTCTCAAAAGTCTAACATACCTGATCTTATTGATAGTTTAAGTAATAGGAACTAATGGACCTTTACTTTTACCCCAAAAGTACCCCCAAACCATAAGTGAGATTCCCTTATCCTTCTCTTTTAGGTGTACACAATCAGCCAACCACTTCTCTGCAGGTTCTCTGAATACCCATTGTTGATTTGGATCCTTGGATTTCTCCACACTGCACTCATCACTGCAAATCACTCTTTCAAAATCCTCAGCTGTCCAGTCCCTATGAGCTGTAGCCCATCTCAATGTCTTAGCCACATGATCTGGCTTTAGCCTAGGTCTTGACTTGGCTATCTATTTTTTAATGTTTGCTTCTCTAAGTACCCGGTCCACTATACAGACAAATTTAGTAGGCAATCATATCCAGTCACTCTGGGTAGCACAAAGAGTTACTAGTATCAAGAGAAATACTGGGTGCAGAGTGATCCCTGACGGCACATCTGGTCATTTTCTGGTTGGACTTGGCTGCCTGTATAAATGTGTGATTCTATTGACCACTCAAAATGGGGATGCGACTGGGGTGAGGGAGATTTTCAAGAAATTGGCATTCACATGCCTGAACTAGAAAGCTCTTAACTGTTGTCCATGGGCATCTAATAATTTGAGCCACCAAGGCAATGTTCTGGAGGCAGTAGAAAAAGGCAATTATCATGCCCTTCTCTGCAAGGCTCATTTCTCTCTAGGTGGTTTTAGCTGGAGGTCTTTTTTTTGCGGCATACTTCGTATTTCCAGAACACTTAACCATTGGTAAAAAAGGTAGAGGAATTTAATAAATTAATTAATTAGGTAAAGGAGGCTTCAGTGAGTGTAAATTTGTGAATGGTCACCGTCGCAATGGGGTGAACAGTGACGATCAGCTTTACACTTCGATGAAAGGTGGCATTTTGGCGAGGTAGCTTAGTCATCTGAGACCGGTTTCACGAATACTTCTGCCGAGTGACTCTAGTTACCCTACCAAGGGGTCTGTGTACTTCCCATATGCGTAAAAGCAAGACTATTACTATATCATGTGGTAACCTTAATGCCCGATATTTCCCTAATACCTGTGAGGAATAAGCCAATACTTTATATTCTAAATAAACTCAATATGTTAGGAGTACAGGGATCCAATACCTAGGAACTACACTAAGTATGGTAACTCCACTCGGAATCGGAATCTCTGGTCTCCAACACCCTTCTCCAGCCTCCTGATTGGACCCACATATCATCATACATATCAATCTCAGGTACATCTTGTGACTATAATGCTCCAGAATTGAACATGTCAGAATAATACAGTATACATCACTACTGTCTCTCTAGCCCGATCCTGCCTGCAGACCTTACAAGAGGAGACCTTCAGTTAGTTCTGGGAAGTAGAACAAAGTAAATCTAATAATAACTCTGAAGATTACTAGGCTTTAAAAATGGAATACCTTTGCTATAGGCTATAAGTAATGGGACATTTTTGCACATGAGATTTGGTGTCACGAATGTGGCTTAGCGAGGAAAGGGTTTTCACGTGACGTATAGTTATGAGTCACAGGTACGTTATTGTTTCACACATATGACTCATTAGGGTCATATGATTTGTTATGTGTGAGATTTGTAATACTTTCGCACATAGCTCAAGTATGAGTCATGGGACATGCGCCTGACAAGTATGCCTTGCGAGTATACCTTGCGGGTAAGCCTTGCACATATGATTTAGGTTTTGCACATGACCTCATTATGAGGTCATGTGTTTCGCGCATATGACTCAGTCGAGTCATATGATTTGTTTATTGCGTTATGATTGGTTTATGAGTTTTGTATATGACCTGGCTATAAGGTCATGGGTTTTGAGAATGTGATCACTTTGGTCACATGATTAGTTTGTTATGATTTGGTTTCGCACATGTGACCACTTTAGGTCACATGACTACAGGCGTGAAGAATACTATAAAAGGAGGCCGATGCGGCCGCAGAAGATAGGTTCTTCACGCTTTGTTCTAAGTACTTTTCCTACTTATTACTTTAACAAATATCAAAACACCTTTACGATCTTTATCTTTATTGCAATGTTATTATTACGCCAAGAAGTGCTCATCAGGAAGACAAGTTAGAGAAAGCTTACGATAGGCGTTTCCAATACAAGACAAAGGTCTTGTACTATCGGTAACGTAGGAAGAAGCCTAGGGCTATCGTAAGACAAAGAAAGAAGGAGACAGAAACGATAAGTATCGTTCCCTATCGCCAAGAACTAACTATCTAAAAGGGGATCGTTACATTTGGTATTGAATATTAAAAAATCTCAATGCAGAGCCAATACATTCTCATCCACCATATAATTATTAGAAGAGTCTAGAACTCCACAGAACACTAAAAAAGAAGCCAATGGACTTTGCAGAGTATTACAACTGGGTCTAGGAATGCATCATAGTTGTGGAAATTATCACCCATGCCAATCAAGTAACTAAAACCTGTTACCTAGAACAACCAAGAGTTGTCAACTGAGGGATTATCTGCCAGTCCAGTAGAATACCCTCCTGCAAATTAGTAGAAAGTCATTCCGAAAATATCTTTCAGTTAGATCAGAAGTTATAGAGGTTTGAAGTCAGCAATCTAAGAGGATTGCATCTAGAACTATTCCTGCAGATATGACTAGCAGATGAAACTGATCATTTTATTAATAGGTGAGACAGTTGGGGCCAACTCAGTTCGACTTGAGAACTAGGCCATAAGTTTACTAACTCTGAAGATTAGATAATTACTATTGGAAAGAGTACAGTTTCCAATTGGCAAAAGAGTAATTACCAAAGAGGGTGTAATAGTTTTCAGTATCTCCAAGTGTTCACACTTCAGAAGAATACACAGCATTGTGAGTTATAGTTAAGAAAGTATACAATTTGTATGAGAGTTAGATGTAGTCCGCGAATACTCAGATGTAGAATATAAATATCGTAGTACCTCCTGAGCTTTTAGATATCATCGAGCAATAGAGATGAGACCTTAACAATATGATATTATTTTTATGATTCGATTCTACTTTTTCATACTCTTAGTAGTCATAATCAAAATGAGTAACCCTCTAAGCCTTCCTAAACAAATCTCTGTCTACAAAACTAATCTCAATTGGCCTAGACAATTCTGAGTCTATATAGATTGTTACTGTATAACATAATGCCAGCTTTTAAATCATGCAAAGATTTGCCTCCTAATACCATTACCTAAGATACTATAGCCTGTTATAGAGGTAGTATTTACTCTAATAAGTCCATAATCTTGATACCTGATTGATCTCTAATACTCCTGCCACAAATCCTGATCTTTCATAACCTGAACCTACTTAAGACAATCTTTCCAATAGTATAAAGACCATCTTCCTCGTATTAATATTAGTGGTACTATTAGCTATTTTGTAGAGAGGCTAGCAATTTGAATTGTAATCTTTTGCCTATATTATGCTCCTCACTCAACTTTTATATTTTTGCTTTCAAAGAGAATAAAAATTCAATTTAAATATACTTATTAGCCATACCCTAAACACATGTTATACCCTCAATTGATAATATTCAGTAAGTTTTGAGTTTTAGTTATTGTCTTCAGATGTCTGTTTCCTTGCTAGTTATATTTAAAGTTTGACTAGTATATCTTGTTACATCCACATTATAGTTGTTACATTCAGTTACATCCAGAGTCAAGGTTACTATCTCAACATCCTCTGCATCAGATACAAAGAACTTACAGGATATAACTCTTAATTTTTACTAATACATTTTTGTTATAATAATCTGTAACTACTCCTATGGTGCTCTAGAGGCGATAGGAGATAGATTCGACATAAATATCTATCTGAAGTCCACCGTATATTAATTGGTCATTGAAACTAGATTTCTCGGGAGGTGATTCTCTTAGAAGTGAGGTGTACTGAGGAGAAGCTTCTCTGACTCAAAAGACTTAATAGGCAGTAGGCATAAAGCAATAGTATATTATTTATCAAAGCCTGAAGTATACATAGATGCCTAATACATAAGTTGACCATGGTATAAGTTCTGAAGAGACTACTGGAATGATAGTCAATTAGATTAGAGCTTCAGAAAAATGTCTCCTCAACTCTATAAATTGGAGAATGCTAATTAGATGATAAAAGCGCATTCTCTAATAATGAAGATTTTATTTACGAAATTATAAAAGTGATGTGAAA
>NW_003298777.1:695807-697475 GCF_000151645.1 Tuber melanosporum
TCCATCTCCCTCAGATGTTCCACTGTTTTTATACTTGTAAAAAGCTTTACTAACATTATCCAGTAATGGAGAAGAAATCCTAACAATATAAATTGTTCTACTAACTCAGTTTTATTCTATGATCTGTGATTTTTTCTTCTTTAAGAATGGTGAAATCCTTTCTTTACCAGTATAGTTCTTATTACTTTTCTTCCTAATCTCAAATCTGACTTATTACTAAGTATCATAATACTTCATGAAGTACTATTACAGATAGCCAAACCTGTATCCATACCATTATCAAGGGACTACCATCCGTAAAAAAAAAAATTCATATATCAGATATGTTAGCCATATGTTCCGTTACAAATGTTCAGTTACTAACATCTTATACAGCCTAGTCATCCTGAATTTCTGGTTATGTCTAACACATCTAGAGTTCATTCTAAGTACGAATAAACTAATTTTCTCCTCTAAATTTAGCCCAGTCAACTTTGATCCTTGCTGATATTCATATATAAGATAGCAGAGAGTCTAGATTATAATATTAAGCCATATACTAGCTATCAGTATCTCCACTGAGTACTATGATTAAATCTAACAATATTTACAAAAATAGGATATATATGTACTAAATTCTATTTTAGACTCTTAAAAACTCTGGGAGCCAAAATGCCCCACCAGTAGAATATAAAACTGAGTAATAATTGTGATTGCTGGAGTAGGGAATAACTTAAGTATTTTGCTAATTTTTTCTAGGACTATGATGTATTTATCATAAGGACAACTATACAACATTACTGTTAGATAGAAATGACTTGAATAGACTCAGGGCCATCTGGGCCAATCGAGCTTTATTTTCATAGACAGAAATTTATCTAGGAAGACTTAAGTAATACCTATTTCCCTAATGACTGCTAAGAGTAAAGTTAAATAAAATTGTGTAATCAATATTATACTATTAAGGTCTCTTCATAGTTGTTTGATGATGTCTAAAAGCTTAGAAGGTACTTCAATATTTATATTCCGCATCTGAGTATTCATAGACTACATCTATCGCCTGTACAAATTATGTACCTTTCAAATATAACTCTCAATGTCAGTTGTTCTCTCAAAGTGCAAATACCAGGAGACCACGAAAGCTATTATACCCTCTTCGGCGATTACTATTTTAGTTCTTGAGAAGCTTTATTGTTTTTTATAGTAATTACTACCCAATCATCAGAGTTTTCAGATTTATGGTCTGGTTCTCAAGTTGAACTATGTTGGCCCTACCTGTCTTTCCTATTAATGAAATAATCAGTTTCATCTGGAGTCTGTATTTTCAGGAATAGTTATATATGCAACTTTCCTAGGTCACAAACTTCAAACCTTAATAACTCCTGATTTAACCAACAAATTTCTTCCAGATGACTGTGTAATGATCCCCTTTCAGATAGTTAGTTCTTGGCGATGGGGAACGATACTTATCTTCCTTTCCCTTTCGTTCCTTGTCCTACGATAGCTCTAGGCCTCTCCCTATGTTACCGATAGTACAAGACCTTTGTCTTCTATCGGAAACACCTATCGTAAGCTTTCTCTAACTCGTCTTCATAACGAAGGCTTCTTGGTGTAATGATAATGTTGCAATAAAGATAAAGATCGTAAAGGTGTTTTATATTTGTTAAAGTAATATGTTGGAAAAGTACT
>NW_003298777.1:697480-748078 GCF_000151645.1 Tuber melanosporum
CAAAACCTATGACCTTATAACAAGGTCATGTGCAAAACTCATAAACCAATCATAACGCAATAAACAAAGTCATATGACTCGACTGAGTCATATGCACGAAACCCATGACATCATAATGAGGTCATGTGCGAAACATAAATCATATGCGCAAGGCTTGCCCGTAAGGCATACTCGTAAGGCATACTCGTCAGGCGCATGTCCTATGACTCATACTTGAGCCATGTGCGAAAGCATCACAAATCCCACACATAACTAATCATACAACCCGAATAGGTTATATGTGCGAAACAATAACATACCTGTAACTCATAACTATGTGTCACGTGAAAACCCTTTCCTTGTTAAGTCACGTTCGTGACAGACTGCCTCTTGATTTGCAGGAAGCTATTCTATATCAGATTGGCAGATAATCTCTTGGTTGGTAATTCCTAATCGTTCTAGGTAGCAGGACTTTAATTATGATATGGTATTGGTAATGATTTCTGCAATTACAACACATTCCTTAACCTAGTTGTAATATTCTGCAAAGTCCATTGACTTTTTCAGTAGTGTTTTCTCAGAGTTCCAAACACTTCCAAATATTATAAGGTTGATGTAAATGTGTTAGTTCTTTGTAGAGATACTCTAACATTCTATATCATCTCTTGATACAAAAAGGTCTAATTACATACCACCCATATCAAAGATGTTCTCTCTTTGAAGCCTAGTCACTTTCTGAGTAGTGGACACATTCTACTTTGCAGACTTTGCCAAAGGCTCTCTCTTCTATAGTGTAACATGTTCACAAGGTATTAATTATACTTTATGATAAGATATGATAGTTGCCAGGTAGGCTGCTGTACCAGAGAAAGCAAGAGCTGCAAACTAAAGGAGGCTTCAAAGGTGTTCTGGGAATGCTAAAGAGTGACTATTCAATCAAGGATATTGAAATACTGTCTGTCAAAGTCTGCCTTTTCTATTGTGGAATTAGGTAGTCTTAAATACACAAATTTGTTCATGTCTAGCATGAATAAAACTAATCAAAGGTATCAAGCGATACACTTTAGTAAAGCAACTTAAGTATTAAAACGATACTTAAAACAAAACATAATATAAAACCAAGTATCAAACAATACTTAAAACAAACTAAGTATTAAAACGATACTTAAAACAAAAAACAAAATTGTTAACTAAATACCAATACCAGATACACATAGCCTGTTAACAGGATCTAGTCAGATGGACGGTGGTGACATATATGGTGTTATTCTGACACCTTCAATTGTCTAGCATTATAGTTACAGGATATAACTGAGATTAATATGTGTGATGATGTGTAGGCCCCATAAGAGTACTAGAGGGGGGTGTTGGAGACCAGAGATTCTAATTCTGAGTAGAGTTACCCTACTCAGTATACTTTCTAAGTATCAAATCCTGGTATTCCTAACAATTATATTTAGAATATAAACAAGTCTATTAACTACAATTACCCATCAGTTCTTATACTATTAAAGCTAATAATAATTTTGAATAATATTTTAGCCACTTTTAGCTTTCTATTATACTAAAGAATATTTGTCTGATGTGACTTTTCATGGGGTTATGGTATCTTTTGTATCCTGGCATAGTGCTGATTTTAGTATCAGGTTCCTCAGACATTCATTGGGCAAGGCATCTTGTGCTTTGCAGTAATAATCTACTTAACCCCAGCTTTCCAACAGTGTAATAAAAATCTACTCAGCATCAATATTGGCAGAAATATTGCCTATTATAATTACTAGACTCTGTATTACTCCTGTATCCTCACTTAATTTTTGTAACCTAGTATCTATAAAGATAAATCTGAGTACAAAATTAACGCTTATTTTGCAGTATCTTAAGCATAGATTATACTTTGTATTGACTGTATCCAGTGAATTCTGTATTTAAAAGCTAGTATTCTGGTATCAATTACTATATTCAGTAGTATTCTGTTGTACTCTGTTGTATCCTATTATATCCTGATATTAGTTGCTATGTCCACTTACATCCTGACATTAGTAGTTATGTCTACCTGTACCCTGAATTCCAGTTAGTTTTCTAGTATGCTGTATATCAGATGTATAGGATATATAGAACACAGTTGTTTATTTTTACTAATAATCATTACAGAAATAATCATACTACTAGACAAGAGTCTACTAAACAGAGGTACTATTGGTCTAGTACCTTAATCAGATATGTCGCACACAAACAGAAAGTACATAAATACTAGTAAGGATAGACAGTTACCTTACTGGATAAGGTAATCTAAGGAGTTGATTTAGGAGTTACTCTGAATTATTCAGTAGTGCATTGTAGAAGTATTACACTACTCTGTAGGATAACTCAGCCTGTGAGTACTATTATCCTATCATTGGATTAGAGGTAACCTGCCTTAAACTATGCATTACTCTGCTATGAAGATAAGGAACCCTATCTTGGATGTAACTTATTACAAAAGACTTTAGAAAAAGTAATAATACTAGATTGTTTATCACCCAAAACTATGTAGGTGTTAGGCAGAGACAACCTGATAAACTTCAGAGTTATTTGGGCCAATCAAAATTCGTTTCTGTAGACGGATAATGTCTAGGAAGGTTGAAATTTACTTGTTTCGTTTATAACTACTAAAGGTAAAGTAAAGTAGATAATGTAGAATTGAATCGTAAAGATAATATTATATTGTTAAGGTCTCTTCTCCATTGCTTAATGATGTCTAAAGCTTGAGAGATACTTCAATATTTATATTCCGCATCTGAGTGTTTGCTGACTACATCTATTTATTATACAACTATATACCTCTCTGATTATAACTTGCAACATCCAGTATTCTTAAATGGTATGAACACCTGAAGACCCTGAAAATCACCATAACCTCTTCAGCAATTACAACATAACTAACTAGCAATCATGATGTTCCCAATAGTCATTATCCAATTATTAGAGTCTTTAGACTTATAGCCTAGTTCTCAAGTTAAACTGTGGTAGCCCCAATTGTCTCTGTCATTGATGAAATGATCAGTTTCATCTGTGAGTTGCATCTGCGAAGGTAGTGATAATCACAACCTTTCTAGCTCGCCTGACTTCAAACCTTTATAACTTCTTACCCAACTGATAGAAATCTTCTGAAGGACTTCCTATTAATTCACAGAAGGCTATTCTACCGGATTGACCAATATTAACTCTGTCAGCAATCCTGGGCTGCCCTGAGTAACAGGATTTCAATCGCTGTTATGGTATTAGGAGTTATCCCGGCAATTACAACGTGTTCTTAAACCAAGTTGTAATATTCCGTGAAGTTCATTGGCTTCTAGGATAGTGTTCCTCAGAGTTCTAGACACTTCTGGTTATTGTAGGGTGGATGTGAATATATGGGTCTCTCATTGAGATCCTTTACCATTCAATACCGTCTCTTTATACGAAAAAGTCCTGTTACATATGGCTCATGCCAAAGATGTTACATCTTTGAAGACTAGTAGCTCTCTGAGTAGTTGACGGATTTACTCCATTCTACTTCTCAGACCTAGCTGAAGGTCTCTCCTCATATATCCTACGAACAGGATCTGGTCGGACAGACAGCGGCGACATATCAGGTGTTATTCTAACACCTTCAAATCTGTAGTATTATAGTCACAGTATACACCTGAAATTGATATGTATGACGACATGCAAGTCTGGTAAGGTGGCCGGAGGTGGGTGTTAGAGACCAGGGATTCCAATCCTGGGTCAGATTACCCAACTTAGAGTAATTCCTAGGTATCGGATCCTGGTATTCCTAATATTTAGCTACCAGAATCTCAAGTTGTATGAATCATTCTCGCAGAAACAGTTAACCTTCAAATAAGCTAAAGCATAGAGATATGATAGCTAACAACTCCCTTCAAGCCCTATTATAATTTCCTAGCACTATGGGCTGCAGTCTAAATAGTTGTTACAAATCTACTAAAAGTCTACAAATAGAAATGCTACTATAATACTACATATACTTATAGCATCCAGTTAACTAGAAGCTGTTGTAATACTCCTAAGTCCATATTAGTATGTAGCGACAGTTAATGATACTTCTCTTATATCTATCTTCTTATGATAGTGCTTAGGCCCCTTGGCCTACATTACTAATACTCAATTAGATAATGCCTATCGTCATAGACGTATAAGATATCGCCACTAGGTTCATGAGAAATGTAAAGAATAAAGAGTGTGAATATATTTTATTCATATAAAGTAGTAAGTAAGGAAATTAATTAGAATTCAATCTAATTTTATTTAAACTCGTACCGCCAATACAGGCATATGACAAGCCCCAGGGCCAAGCCTCCAGGTTGCCACAACCCGAATACCACTAACTATAAACTAACTACATCTCTAATCCCATACCTCAAAAACACTAAATACAAAAACATTAACAGTAAAGAAGATCCTCCTCAGTACAGCCTACCCGCCAGCCAAGTAATTCATTCAGAAATCAAAAATCCACCACTGCCACCTGAATGTAACCCAGTAATAACATCTTCCACTGTAGAAACTCACATGAGTATTCCCACTCAATGATCTCGGGACACTCCACTAACCGCCTTGACAACCCACCCCTAAATGCCAAAACAAAAAAACACCCAAACTCCAAGTATATAGACCTAAAGGAAAGCTGACTTACAGGTCAAGTGCACTCTAGCTAAGGGGGTATGAATTATTGTAGACTATACAGGGAGTATCGCAGTAGCAACACAGCCTAAACACCTCGATGTAAGATGCCAGGAAGATTGTATCCCTAAGTCGTCAATACCTGGTCAAACATACGCAGACATTATTCTCCACAATCTCCACAAATCTCTCTACCAACAGCCGACTCCATGTGAACTCTGTAGTAGCCAATTAGCAAAAGTGAATGAGCAAAGGAAATAACTACTCAGAGTCAGGAATAAGTGGCATGGGTGAGGATTGATCGTGTTTGACCCAGCACTTCTTGCTCTTCTTCCTCTTCCCACCCCTAAGTACAGGTCCGGAAACAGGAGTGGACAGGCTACTCCTATTACGACCTACTACCACAGAGGAGACACCAATAGAAGCATTACCCTGACTAGCTACAGGCTCAGCTACAATGGACTCAGGTACCTACTCCCCTAAAGGGTGTGATATCACTGCAACAGGCACCACTACTAGGTAATCCACTCATCCATACTAAGGGCAAGTACCTCTTCCAGCCTAAGGAAATCAGGAACCGGACTACCCATACTACTACCCACAACCACAGTGGCAGACAAGGGTGCGATAATAGCTGATACAACATTCCCATGAGGGAACTTCTCCACTGGTTCCTTAGAACTCTCAGGGTCAAGCCCACCTCCCACATTGAGATTACCGTACTTTCAGAAGCAACACAAGAGACTGGTGAAGAGGTGATAACCATAGAAGAGTTAGCTACTAGCATCATAATGAAACTGCAAACCATATTACATTCAGAAACCAGGACAGCTGACAAGGTAGATATTTCCTTCTCAGCGTGATGAAAGTACCAAGAAAGGACAGAGACATAGTACTGAAGGTGAGATGCTTTAGTATCCAGGGTGAAGTTCTTCTCGACAGTACAAGGCAAGACTACCAACAAACATTGAGTAGGCATAGCAGAGGGGGTGGAGCCTTACTTAGCCATTGCAACTATGAGGAGGAGACTGAAGTAAACAACAATAGAGATAAGTAAAAGAAAACTAAGTGTTCTAGCAAATGGAAAGGGAGGAATAACAATGAGGCACAAGAAAGGTCCTTGAGGTTAAAGACTTAAAGCCTACAGTAAGATAGAAATCAAGAGCTCTGATTTGTCATGAGTGAACCTTTACGTTCTGAGGCAGAGCAAAAGTAAGTAGGAGGAAATTACTAAGAACAAAGTATAAAGAGCCAATCCTCCTTGGTTGTACCAGCCTCCTTATATAGTGCTCTCCTTGCAAACCCTAACCCTGATAACTCATAACTATAAGTCATGTGAAATCCTCGTAACAAGTCATATGACTCGAATGAGTCACATGTGCAAAACCCATAACTCATAATCAAGTCATGTACAAAATATAACAAATCATAACATAAATAAGTCATATGACTCGAGTGTGTCATATGTGTGAGACCTATAACTCATAATCAAGGTATGTATGAAACATAACAAATCATGATATAAACAAGTCATATGACTCTAGTAAGTTATATGTATAAGGCCCATGACTCATAATCGAGTCAAGTGTAAAATCCTGTCACATCTACTACAGCTGTCCACATAATATATGAGGAGGAATAAGAGAACCTGGAGAATGGTGATCAGATAGCTTTTGTATAAAATAGACCCAAACTAATAGAGTAATACTACTTCGAAGTTGGAAGTAGTATATAAGGTTACCAGAAGCCTACAAGTACTATAGCTAAAGTCTGTTGTCCTAAATCTGTAAACTTACGAGAGAATTATTAAGGACTTTAATACACTAGTCAAGGTTACAATAAGACCTACCTAGGAGAGTTGACTGTAGGCAGTACCTATTGGTAGTCAACCTCCTAAAAGATCTATTGAGAAAACTATATAGCCATTATTATAAAATAAAATAGAAAAAAGCAAAACTAGATAGATGTTTAGAGACTGTAAAAGCTTGTAGAAGAACTCAGTATATATGGATAGAGTTTCATCGTTGGAGGGAGGGATTCATTTGGTATATTGTACTGATATGTCAATTTTATAAAGTGTTTTTACTCCTGCAATTGGATTAAAGATACGGTGACTAAAATACTTCAATTTCTGTAGATGTCTGAATACTGTGGAGTAGTCTAGTTTACTATAGAAGATCTTTGTCTGACCTGTAAAGGAAGGCTAGACAGCCCATGGAAGTTATATGCTTATATAGTTAAAATAGTGACAAAGAGTACTAGCTAATGATATATGACTACTACTTTAGTATATATGAGCTCTCTTCTATTCTGATAATCAACTACCTCTCAAGATTAGGACTTAATTGAGGCTTAACAATATTAAGCTTTACTATTTTATTTTTTCAACTCTGCTCTTGATTTATCCTTAAGAAAAATTTCTTTAATGTAGTTATAACCTTGGAATTTATCTTCCAACAGGAACCTCCTGTTACAGCAAGTTGTAGGAAAAAATGATGTCTATTCTAAACAGATGGGCATATAAAGTTAGTAATTACTTTTACTTGTACTGGGCTGAGAACTGGAGGATGGCCTGATTACTTGATTAACATTACTAGTAATATGTATATATACTGAATCTAGTATTGGAAAATTTTTATTTTTTCATAAATTTGCTTATACTTCTAACCTATTGAGTGTAGTACTGGTAGTCACATCTTTAATCTCTGGTTAAGTACTTTTGTGGCATATTTGTTAATAATTGAAGTATAATAATACTAAAAAAAAAAAAACATTTATCACCTTCAATCCGTCCATAGTACTACTGGTGTACTATTATAGTTCCTGCTATCATAGTTAAATACTCCATGCTAGCAGAATATTCAAAACTTAGGTACCATATCTTCATACTTCTCCCTAATATCTAACTCCTACGTACTGCTCTGCACTATAATTTATGGTCTACACTTGTTCCAGACTACAGGGCTAGAGAAAAAAATATACTATTATCAGGTCATAAAAAAAATCTCCAAAAGTAGATATAATACCTGATTTCCTTTTTAATTATTTCCAAGAGAAACTTAATACTCACAATAATGTATATATACTAGTAGAAGAGCAATATCACATCTTTTTACATCCTTGCAAATGACCTATGAAGCACTCAGGTTGGTGAAAGTATTGGCTGGTCTCAACTGTTTTTTCTTTTTTCTAATATTGCTTTATATGAAGCCCCCATCCCATACACAATTACCAGTAATAATATTATAGTACATCTTATCCAGGCAGCTTAGTACATGGTCTGGTTTTTTACGGTACCGTATGATATCTTATCAAACTGGCAAAAGACCGGCATTGCGCTTCAACTCCTCACGGAGCCTCATCCTTCCATACCCGCCGGGATTGGCCACAGCCAGTAAGGAGGATAACAGCTCCACCTGTATCATATCACACAAAAAACTACATTATCATGATAATACAAGACACAGCCATTGAAGGAGCAGCTTCAGACCGTTCTATTCTTTTATATATAGGACGGCACTTGACAGTGCGTTGTGCCCCATGTACTGTACTGTAGATTGAAGTCCCGATTGTTTTTGTTTTTGTTTTTTTTTGTCAGTAGCTCACCGGATGAGGAAAGGCGTCAGCCCGAAAACATGGAGTACTGTACCATCCGGAAACAGGTTCAGTAGTCAGGATATTACCATTGCCGCTGCAATCAAACGCATATGAAGGTACAGCGCCTAAGTTTTGGATATTTTGCTAGCAGGGGGTATCCCACTAGCAGGGGTCAGGGTAATAAATTGGGAAAGGTTGCTTAGGGCTGGTGTTCAGTGCAGCAGGATTTTCAGTTCTGTTTTTACACCCTCACTCCTGGACAAATACTCGCTCACACTTACACCTTTACTACAAATAATAAACAACAAATCAAGTATTTATATCCTTCTGTGGGCTACTATACATGTACATGCTTTTGTATCTCCAATTCTGATTGCTTTGACTCTCATGCTAATAAAGGAAAGGACAAACATCACATCTTCACTCCAGGTCTTTTGGCAATTCCTGAGGTCTTTCTGCTTTGTTCCTAGTATACTGCCCTTTGCCAAAGCCCACCGAGGACCCCTGAAATAGGAACTCCCATACAGTTTGGTGAACGAGGTATATTTTCAAATCAAGGACCCATATAAAAAGTCCGCACAAGTTTTTCACCACCTTTTTGAATCCAGCTAGATCCCCAATGTTCTTGCTTTCTTTATACTCCCATCTGATTCAGAACTCGATATTCATTTCTCGCAGTGTAAGAGGCCTCACTGCCACTACCACTACAGTCTTCATGGGAGGCCTCTTTGGAGAGTCTTTGACAGAGTCTTTTAGGGGCTCTGTGGGGTTTTCTAAAAGGTCCTCAGCGGTCTGCAGGGATGGTCTTCATGGGCTCAGCGGGAGTCTTTGGGGAGGCCTTTGGCGGAAGTCTTTGGAGGCTTTTTGGGGAGGTCTTTGGGGGGTCTCTGTGGAGGTACTCAGAGGGTCTTCAGAGGGTCTTCAAGGGCGTCTTCAGCGGGAGTCTTTGGGGAGTCTTGGAGGGGTCTTTGGCAGGGGCTTTGGCGGGAGTCTTCAGGGAGTCTTCAGCTGGGTCTTTAGTGGATGTCTTTAGGATGTCTTCAGCTGGGTCTTTTGTAGGAGTCTTTGAGGGGTCTTTAGAGGAGTCTTTGGCGGGAGTCTTGATAGAGTCTTTGGGGAGGTCTTTGACAGGAGTCTTTAGGGAGGCCCTGTGAGGGTCTTTGAGGAAGCCTTTGGAGGGGTCTTTGGGGAGTCTCTGTGGAGGCATTCAGAGGGTTTCTAGGAGGTCTTTAAAAGGGCCTTCAGCGGGAGTCTTTGGGGGCCCTCTAGGGGTCTTCGGGGGGGCGCCTTTGGGGTCTACAGTGAGAGTCTTCAGGGAGTCTTAGGGAGGTCTTCGGGGATCTCCAAGGGTCTGCTGTATCTAATACTTTGTGAATAGGCCATTTATATCGATCACAGCCTGACACCTCCTCACACCTTGCTTGCATGCTCGCAATAAGCTCCTCAAAATCATGCTCTCCTACATTTTCCCATGCTGCCTTTACTGCAGCTCTCAATTGATCATATGTCATGTTCTTGGAATAGTTATCCTGAAGATAATTCTTCATGATATACCATACCTTTTCAATTGGATTTAAGTCTAGTGAAAAGGCAGGCCAACGAATAACCTCCACTCCTGTTTCCCTTAATTCAGTTATGGTATCACCTGCTACATGTACAGGTGTGCCATCCTGTATTAGCATCAAAAGGATTCCATTTCGGCAATGCAATTTAAGATATCTATGAATAATTGGTACTATATATGCACAGTAGCTTTACGAATTGATTGGCCCCCAGTCCTTTTCCCAGAATATACCTGGACCCTGTATATTACTGTGAAAACACACCCAGAATATCCATCCCTTCTTTCTCTGATGTCTTTCCACTAGGCAAGTAGGATCCCACTCTTCTCCAGTCCTCCATGTCACTCATGTCCTTGTATGCCTTCCACTAGTTATCCAGGTTTTGTTTATCCAGATTTTGTTCATCTACAGTATCAAACCCCATTGTTGCCATGTCTAGTTAATATGCTCCTGTGCCCATTGAAGTCTAATTACTTAATTTTGTTCTGAGATTGGTGGTTTTCTCATGGCCAAACATTGCTGAAATTGTTTCTTAACTAGAGCAGCTCTCATTGCTTTCCTTCCTAATCCGAAATCTAACTCCTCTGTGAGCTATTGAAACAAAAGTCGTCTATTCCTTGCTGACATACATACATATTCAATGAGCTCTTCGATTTGTACTTGGGTAAGGGTAGGAGGACAACTGGATTGCTTGGTTGGTGTGGGTGGTGATGTACATGCATACTGAATTTGGTGTTAAGAGAATCCAGGTTTTTCTTTTATTTATTTATATTTCCATCTGATAGAATGCAGGAGTTAGCAGACATGTCTTTGATCTCGAATTAAGTGTGGCATTTTCATAAAATTGTTGAGACAGGAAAAAAAGGATAATAGCAACTGGATAAAAAGGCTCTGGATTTAGGTCAAATGAGATTCTGATACAATGAAATCACTAGAAATACCAAATCGCAAAGTTACTATAATACATTCTGCTGTGAAAACTTTTTCACTTAGCCTTCCTAACCTCTAACCAACCATGACACTAGTGCTTACTTTACTGCCAGGACCCCTGCTAGTGGAGCACCCCCTACTAGTGGAATATTCAAAACTTAGGTGCTGTACCTTCGTAAAATCAAGGGATAACAGGGTACCGGTACGAGTACAGTACATCGACCAACAGGGTTGAGAAAATACATCTTCGCTCTCCTAACTCAAATATTTCTCTTTTATGACACTATTGCTCAACCACCAAGCCAGTCGGCCAATTTAATCCACAAGGGCTCATTGATGTATTTCATACATATATTTGCATGCATATGTGCTTTAACGCATTCATATCCCTTAAAGACCGATAGGGGAAGAAGAAAAAAGAAAAGAGAGAAAGAAAAAGTAAAAGCTGGAAACCGCTTATCGTACAACGCCTTCGTAACAACCGTGGACAGCACTGCGGTCATTGCACAACATCACTATCTCAACTCACAAATAATCACTCGCAACAACTCAAGCACCTCGGCCACAAGCCACCCACTCAATCCAAAACAATCCGTTTTCAGCAGCTAGAAAGGAAGGGGAAGAAGGGAAGGGAAAGGGGGAAGAAGGGAAAGGCCTCCTCAAATTCGTTAAAACTGGAAAACAAAAAAAAACATGAAACAATGCAACGAGAAACTAGTTAGTCGTGAGCATAGGATAATCGTAAATATAAAAGGAAAAAACTAGCTTTTGAGGGAACCAATGAGGCCCCTTTTACAAATGATGTTTCCACACTCTCTCCCCCGATTCACTTTCACCTCCATTAATCCCCATCCATTCGGATACGTGTGGTTGCCCCATTCCTGTTTTTTCCAATATGGGGGCACTTTTTTAATGTGAATCCAGAGCGTTCTCTTGTTGTGAACTCGCCATCCATACGCCCACGGCTAGGCGGAGAAAAAGCCGGACGCTTACGCATGCAAAACAAATTCACAAACCACCCACAAGACAACCAACAGAGCCGATAGTAACAAATGAAACCAGGAGAGGCGCTACCGAGCCGATCGAATTACCCCCAATGCTGTTGACTGAGAAGCCCATCCTCCAAGTTACCTTCCAAAGTCCTTATCACATTGCGGTTCCTATACTGTCCTCCACGGGCCTGTTGCCGTCCCCTCCCATTACCAGGTTCGTCTGGAATGCCTCCGGGCGGAGGCGGGAAATATGCTGGGCTGGGTTGCAGACGGATAGGTTGTGTAGGATCCATCATTGAGGCAGCTCTTTGGATTTGGGGAGGGACTCCATCCACCATCGTGGCTGAGCGCTGGCGAGCCGCCCGATTGGGGTTCTGGGAATAGAGTGCTTGATGGGAAGCCTGACCATAGCCTGAAGAGACTTGCCCTCCTTGATGCTGGTGTTGGTGCTGCTGCTGCTGTTGCTGCTGTTGCATGATACCAAGTTGACTCCCATATTGGGTACTGCTCGTTGTATAAGCTGGTGGGGCTTGCTGCTGGGGCTGGTTGGGCTGCTGTGTCGAGCTGTAAGCATTATTGTAGACCGTGGGAGGTTGTGGATGTCCTGAGGAGGCTGGGAAATTGCCAAGAGAGACAGCAGAATAATTGGGTTGTGACTGAGCCACATGGGCAGCTTGCTGAGCCTGTTGAGCGCGCTGCTGGGCTTGAATCTGGGCCTGTGCCTGCATCGCTGCTTGTTGCTTTTGCATCATTGCTTGCTCTGCTCTCTGCTGTTCAGCGCCAGACATTGGGGACTTCGGTGGTGGTGATTTAAGATTCATAGGAGGTACGAAAGGTCCCGTGTACTTCTGTTGGGTAATGAAGGGGTGTAGCTTTGCTTGTTGTGGGGACCATCGTTCTACAGGATTGATATTTAGTAAACCCCGAACGAAGTCAATAAAGGCGATTCGATTGTTCATTTCTATATCAACCCATGTTAGAGCGTCCATACCACGGAAGCACTGGACGAAACACACCTCTCTCGATCTCAATTGGTTTCATATTTTTTCGAGGCATCGCATACTGGCGGATTATCTCAGGCAATGTGGTTGCCTGGAAGTATTTCTTGCTAGGTTGCTCCTTCGTCCCGTGTTCTCGGGAGTATTTCTCCATGCTCTTGAGCTGGTAAATCTTCCTCCCAAACTCATCATGTACCTTCTCAAAGAATTCGCCGGCTTGTTTTCCCATCTCGAGCATCCAGACAGGGGGCATTCCAAGCATTTCATTGATTCTCGCTACCTGATTGTACTCAGAGCTACCCGGGAAGAGTGGGAGACCCAAGAATAACTCTACGACAATACACCCAAGCGACCACATATCAATTGACGAGGAGTACCTGCATAGCGTTAACCCACATACTTCAAGGTAAAGAATTCACTTACGGTAATCCTAACAAAACTTCGGGTGATCGATAGAAACGGGATTGGATATAGGTATAAACTGTCTGTCTCTCATCACATGCGGAGCCAAAATCTATGACCTTTATGATCGGACTCTCCAGGCTAGTGCATGACACTAAGGATCAGACCCCACTTCCCAAAATAACGGCAGATAATGATGGGAGACCTACTTTTTCAACAATATATTCTCCGGTTTGAGGTCGCAATGGATGAGCCTCGCTTTATTAAGGAGACATAAAGCGTTCAACAGCTGCTGAGCGAAAACCCGAACAAGGGTTGTGCTCAAGCCTCTAAACTGGTTCTGTTTGATTAGCTCGTATAAGTTGACACTGAGCAGCTCGAAAACAAGGCAAAGATGCTGGCGGTGGATGAAGGTATCCTTTAGGCGGAGGATATGATGGTCGTCATTTTTGTCCAATTTGCTATTGAGCTAGTGTTGCCGTCCAGTCAGTATAGCGGCCTAAAGAGAAGAACTTGTTTAATTTTTCCCTTACCAAATCAAGAACAGAGACTTCCATCATACTCTGGTTAAAGTACGCGGTCCGGTTCTTCACAACTTTTACTGCGACAACCTCCTGTGTTTTAAGGTTCTGACACTTCACAACTTGACCGAACGTTCCTTGTCCAAGGACGTCCAGAATAAGATAACGATTCCTATAACAAAGGTATTAGCCCATCCTCCAGACCCATTGGAAACGGGCATCAGTTTGGCGTACTTTGTTTCTTCTGATCCAAGAATGTCGTTTACATATAATATGTAATCGCTGTCTTCATTATCGTATCCATCATTTTTCACACCCTTGCTTGGCTTGGTTAGGACTCGGCGAGGATTCCTGGAGGATTCGTATTTGAAAGTAGGATTGCATATACGGTACGTAGAAGGGAGATGGGTTGTCAGCGCTTGCAATGGCTGCATCTCGACGTTAGTCGAATTATCAAGGGCGCTGCAATACAAGTCCACATACGCTAATAAATCCACCCTCGGGGTGAGCTCTTCTGAAAGCGGGTTGGGAATTTGTCTGCGGTTTCAAGTCACTCAGTGCAGCGACCCTGGAAAATCTCGGTGGATGTTCCCGGGGAGCGGATTGGTGATGCCCAATGTGCATTTGATCGTACATAGATCCTTGCGGCATCGAAGAACCAGATGAAGAAAAATAACGCCCATTATTGGGATCAGAACCTAGCAGCAGAGGTTTAGTGAAATGGGAACAAAGCTTGGGAGATTACTGCGCAAACCTGAGGAGCCCGAGCCCGACTGTTGCAAATGATGTTGATATGACTGCATGCTCGGGGGTGCACTTGTACGGGGGGAAGCAGCAGGAGGCTGCTGTTGTTGGGCGTAGTAAGACTGAGAACTGCTAGTATAATTCAATCGTGAGGGAGATTGTCGTTGCTGATACGATGAGGAAGACGTAGACGTAGCCATTTGAGGTGGGTAGTTGACCTGAGGTAATGAATGGGTCGATGCAGAAGAACCGTAACCAGCTTGAGGATTAGAGTTTGACCCAATCCCAGTATACCTTTGAGATGCGGGTTCCTCGGGAGACACATAGGGTTGCCGAGAACTTTGAGGCTGTTGGTATTTAGCCCGACCATAGGAATCGGCGTCAGGCATCTGCACATCCATATAATCTGAGGCACTATCTAAGCGTGTAGTAGGGGCCGGCTGCGCAGGTGGAGGTCCCGCTCCCGTGCCATGATAAGCCTGGTAGGGTTGCTGCGTTGTGCCCGGCCCGGATGCTGCAGCCATGCTCGACGGAGGAGGTTGTTGAGGGGGGTTGTGATCTCGGAGGTGCTGCGGGGAAGGATTTTGCTGGAGCACGTTGTTCGCGTATCGTGGCTGTCGGTTCGCCGTAGAATCGGTCGAGTAGGAGGGCCAGGGGTCCATTGCTATCGTATTGGCAAGACCTCACAAGAAACCAAGTATGGAACTTGAGTTGAACGACTACTTACCCAATACTGTTGCGTGGAGCACGAAAACGTTGAAAGACGTTACTGAAACCAGCGACACACCGGACCTCGTCAGCAGCCACCGCAAAGATCGCACCCGGCCAAGCTGCGAGAAAATCGAGAAAATGTTCAAGCCTCCAGATTGCCCGGATATAAAGGTGAGAAAAGGCACACAGAGAGATGACAGAAGAGTGGGGAAACCCTTTTTTCTCCTCTGGCTGCAGAGTGACTCTGAGGATGGGGGGGGGGCTTTCCTGCAGCTAAGTGTGCGGTCGCCGTTGTCGTTGTCAGCAGCGGGGGAGGGAGAGTCCCTGTGTCGCAAGGTGTGGCGGTCGCAACCGCTACTTCCAGAACTGGAGGAAAGAGTGGAGTGCCGGTATCGTAATTCCCCAGCCAGAAGTAGAATAAGGGAGACGGCTCAGAAACCTTACCAAAATAAAACAAGAAGGGGGAAAAAATAAAGGTGTGGACAAACCTTGAAGGAAAAAGAAAGGCGAGCACAAGCAAATCAGAGATCTGGGTTAGGTCTCAACACCTTGCCTGCCATGCCATGTTAAGCTCAATAAAAATTCTATTCACCCAATCAAACAGAACCTTTGATATGGGAGCCGAATTGTGGGCCGGTGAATTGTCTAAGATAACTATACACTACTCGAGTATTTGAGAGAGTAAGATAGTGCCCGTCATGCCGTAGAATCGGGGAAAGGATACAGTAAACTAACTCACCCGCAATCCCTAGATTGGAGACTGACCACTGGAAGTTGCTTTCGATCAAGATATCGGTATTGCTCTGCTGGCTTTTACACCTAAAGCAAGGCACTGAGCGGTGTGTAAGCGCAGTAGGGATACTCTATAAGCGTTACCCGTCGTGCACTACAAACCGCCGGCTCGAAAGCGTCCTGAATATCAGGAAATTGGGTTCCTTGGAATAATCTAAAGGTGCAATTGAAACCCCACTTCTAACTTAAAACATCTCACTACCCGAAATAGCCATTGCACAGGGGGTGGGGGGACTGAGGATACGGCGAGTTTCTACCAAAGTTATCATCTGTCCCCTAGCTGTAGGGTGGCCGAAAGCCTTGCCTATATGCTCGTAACAACGCTTTCATAGAATTAGAGACTTTGTGCTTCAGTAGTACCAGTATCATACCCGAATTATTATGATTGGTAAGCCCCCAATATCAAGGCACAGCACGGATAGGTTAATTTACAAAACAGACATTTTATGAGTCCTAGTGCCATATCCCCAAACTATGGCAGGCTGAAACCATGTAAACCGGCGAGAGCACAGTGCTTGTACACTCGAATCATGGGATGGTTCAGAAAGGGTTTATTACTGTATGCGACACCAATATATACATTAGTTCTCATAGTGATCCACACTACCGTAAGATATTATATATCCCAATCACATATATTGAAATAGGATCTCAACTTGTGTGGGACATGAAGTGCAGCTGGTGTGGAAAATCAAACATCTATCACTATTGCATATGATACCAGTGCATCAAAAAGACAGCTTACTGCACTTATTCAGCGCAAACAATAAAAAAAATATAGGATACAATACATACTCGAGCACATGACCACTTGGGCCCATGTTTTCCAACCTCTTTGAGGATTCCCCGATGCCGAAAGTCTCCCACCAGGCCGATTGGAACAACTCGCTACAGCAAACTAGAAGGGCAGCATAAGCACCATGGGTGTCTCCTCGCTTTTAGGCTGTGCATTTCAATGCTTGCACCTGGAAAAGCACTTGATCAGGTATTATTCGATCCGGGTTATTCCGCCGAGAGTTACAATAGATACCATAGCGGCGCACCGGTGCTCATTCTAACGCTTTGCTATGAATTTGAGCTAATACTACTGCTGGTGGTATCATACTATGCATACATGCAGTTGGACACAAGTACGTGACCGACAAATACTCTCATGTACAGTATGATACAGTACCGGCAATTCTTCAACCGACCGTAATTCCGCTCATAGAGCCACAATTACAAGTACCGGTATCATACTCCCACCTCCCATTCAAAAAATATGTCTCCAACCCCCGTACTGGTACAAGTATGCCTGGATAGGGCTTAGTAGACTTAAGTACAGAAACTATAAGTGCACAGTTATCATATCTAAGCACTCGGAATAGGGTAATAAAGGCTTATTTCTATCCGTAAACCGATATGGAAAGTCTGATGTACGGTACAGTGCGATAGTTGCGGGGGGCGATACATTGATGGGGAATTCTGAAGACCAGTAGTGATTCGTAGGTTTTTCTGGCATAATCAGTACCGGTATGGTACTTGTACCGTGCTCTCGCCTTTCACTCTTGCTATTGGAGCTGCCTGTATGAGTCAACTATTACGGTACTCGAGTATAATAATAGATTATGGCGAAAGCTCTAGAAATCCACCTTCTCCATCAGCCCCGTGATATCCGGATTCAAAGGGAAAGCTCCAGGCCAGGGCCACTGGATGTGTCGAATCTTGTTAACTCAACATCGTAATTCTGGTTAGTTAGTACCGAACATATTATATTAATGTTAACCTGTCAGACCAAACCTATCCTGGGCCGACACACTGGTTCCCGTTATGATCCGATTGGGGCATTTCAAGAGTTTTTACTGTATTGGGAGGGAAGCACGTATCAACAGTAGGTCAACAATGATCAATAACCTCCGTTGCCTGTGCAAAACAACCCATTTTACCAATTTGGGGCTGACCCATGCAAGGGCGCAGGCAGGCCATCCATAAAAAGCACGGTATGGACCAACAAACCGTAAGCTCATCCAGTCCAGTGCGAGCACGAGTACTGTACTCGGGTACCGGTATGATACTCGTACTATGGTAGCCCGGCGCTCAGGCGGAGCACCCCGCCGGTTGAAGGGATCTCTTTACTCCAAGTCTGTCCAAGTTTTTCTCTCACTCAACTTCCGGTTCTGGAAAAGTTGTTAGGTGACTAATTATTGGGTTCGACATTGGATCAAGCACTCGAGTACAGTACAGCCTGTAAATTAGCCGCACCATAAAGTTCTCATACCTCAAGAACTACCGTATACCTATTAATGAGAGGATAGGAAGAGCCTTTTAGGTAACTGCTTTCAGATATGCCTCTGGGGATATTGTAGACTTTTATCGCAATTTGCTTGGCTGAATAGAGGGTTAGCCAAAGCGTTTCCAAGGGTTCGGGGTTCTTTGGAATGGTACGGTACCGGTACGATACGATATGAGAGCTCTACGGATCCGGCTGTGGACGGCAAGCAAAAAAAGGGGGGGGAACTCAGGGAAATCGATTTAATAACACTTGTACCGTAAAAGTACCGTAGTAGATGGTCGCTTGCTCGAGTATACTTGGAAATATTCCCCAAGATCCACAGATGTAGGAGATCCCATAGTGAAGAAATGCGGTGTCCGCTCAGAAAATCTGAGTCGAGTATTGTCAGCTGGGGTCGGGTGGGGGAATTGATTGAGGGGTTGCGTTCACAATACTCCAAATTTAGAAATAGTATCCAGACATCAGCCAACCCCTGGCAGAAAAATTGGCTCAAGCGGATTTCCCTTTCCCACCTCGCCAGCTCCGTTGCTCCCGCAATAGTTCAAAACAACAACCATCAAACGCTCTTCCCATTCGTCTATCGCCCATTTTCTTTTCTTCAGCCAGGCGACCTTTGTGTTTTCCAGCCCTTCGTTCTCAACCCTCGTTTATTTATTTTCCGCTCGTTTACATTAGATTTTGAAGGCATTCTGTTGTTCTTCATTCACCTACCGTTTGTCATCTTCACCGCTCCCCCAATTTTCGAAACGCAGGGGGTAAGTTGATAACTGTTCATTCAAGCCCACCTACCTCCCTTGCCACACCACCCTCGTCGCTTGCCACTCGGAATTTCTTACCACAGCCCACTCTGAATTTCTTACCACTCTCCCTCCACCCAGGCACGACAAACAAACAACCAAGACCCAAAACCCACTGCGAGAACATCTTTGATATGAGGAAAGTACACCTTTTATTCTCCCTTATTCTGTCGGTTGCTGCTTTCTCAGCAAGTGCCAATCCGACAGCAGCCGGTGCGCAGGCGGGTGCCGTTGTACGTCGGGCGGATGGTTGGTATCCTTCATCGTGAATATTTTTGCCCACATCAACAGATGTTGACCTTCTGTCTTCAATAGACCCAACCAAAACTACCAGTGGATCAAATGGTGCGCCAACTTCTGGCGAGGGCGACGCAATAGAAGGTGATGCAACACCAACAGATGAACCAAAGGATCAAAAGACCGGAGAGAGTGGGAGCGCAAAGGCATCTTCGACGAAAAGCAAGAAGATAGCATCTGATGCTCAACCTGGTGGAGTCGTAATGCAGACTCCGGCATTGACCGATGGTTATCAAATCTATAAAATTGGCCAGCCCGTTACATTCAAGTGGAACTACACCAGTATCCAGGCTTCGCCTACTGCCATCAATGTTGAAGCATATTGCACCGACGGTGCTACCTATTTCACTATTGCCGGAAATGTTTCTGCAGATACTACTGAGGTCGTTTGGGATACTGGGGATTACCAGCAAACTGCTACTGCCAAGTTGCCAGGGTCAGTGGTTTGCACTCGATTTGTGCCCGGGGAATTACTGACATGAAATGACAGTGCCACCTACACGCTCTGGATCTATGATGCTTCAAAGGATAGGACAGCAGTTCCATCGCCGGGTTACCTTTATGGCTATAGTTTACTCCAATTTGGGATGTACTCGCCTAGGGCTCCTACTCCTCTCAGCGGTAACACTCTCATTATATTTTAGTATTCTTTAGGGCGAGACTAATATGGGGTCGCGTAGAGTTCAAATGCGCCTCTTGCGATTTTAATAGTGCTGGGCTTAATGACCCCCGTACTGTTCGTGCATTACTTGGTATGGGTTTGGTGACCGCTTTGACATTTGTGTGGTTCATTGCGGGCGTGCTATAGTTATTGCAGGTTGCTCGATTTTCTCTAGCGAGTTTATGAGCCATGATTTCGGCCAATCCAAACGTTGTTTTCACTAGTACAATTCTGTTCATCGTTGTGCCGAGCGATACCAATGGGTTTGTTATCTGTTTTTTCCTTTTGGGTCTTTTTTTTTTTTTTGCATTGCATGGGCATTGGGTACCAATGAACTTCCGTCCTTTCCCGTCCACAAGTGTTACTATTCCTAATTTTTTTAGTAAATTTGTTTCTAGCGGCCCGGCGGGGGGGGTCTTGGAAAATGAAGAAGGGGGAATGTTGTCGAGAACGAGGCGTCTTTATAAACTATACTATCTCTATAATGCTTGTTTGGACGATGGAAATTTTTTGTTTCTCTGTTTACTTTTTCCTGGTGCTCTGTTCAGACCAAGGAGCGTTTAGGTGTCTTTTCTTCTTTCTTTTCTTTTTCCTTTCCTTATTGCTGCCATTTCTATTTCCCTTTTTCATACTTATCTTTTGTTAAATATATTATTGACTTGTTGGGTTTGTTTGTTTTTCTTGGTGGAATGAAATGATCATGGCATTTGCAGCCGCCCCTTTGAACCAACAGTCGGCACTGGGCAGACGATAGCCTGCTAGGCAGATGAGCGATTGAACTCGTTTGGCGGAGACAGAAACTCTGGCGTAGCCTGTGGCCGTCGCTGTACTGCGTACGGTATGATACAGTAGTATGATATGGGTTCTGCGGTGTCATATCATACCGGTATGATATCATAATAGTCTACGGTAAATTTACTGTCAGTGAGCAAACAAACCGTAACATACTGTAATCTTATCGGACAGGTTTTTTTTGAAAATCTTATCAATCTTGGACCCCGATGGATCTAATCTAAACCGGGTGTGAAAGTTCCAAGTCTTGGCAATATTTGGGGAGTCGTGTTTTCGAGCCCCTGAACGCGTCAAAGTGGTCTGAATTCGACGCGAAGTTCGAGGTGTTTCGGCTGATTATCCCCACCCACCACCTCGTCAGAGATTCATACACTTATACGATTTTGGGGAATTGTCATATCGACCACTAATTGCCAAGTGACATACATACAATACCCCAGTACCCATCGAAAATTCCAAAGAATCCTCCCGTAACATTCCTTCACCACAATTATGGAAAGATCACGTCGGGCTGGTGCAAAGAAAACCCCTCACGAGGGATTCAAAGAGCTTCGTGAGCTTAAAGCTTCCGGGAAGACGCGTTTGTCTGGGTACAAGGTCGAGGAAGAGGAGGACTTTTATGATCTAGTGGACGAGGAGGAATACAAGAAGGTTGTGCGTCAGCGTCTTGACCAAGATGATTTTGTGGTAGATGACCAGGGGGAAGGCTACGCAGACAATGGGATGGATGACTGGGATGACGATCATCGCCGGGAGGGAAGTTGGGAGGAGAGTGAAGATGAGAGGTCAAAGAAGGGGGGAAGGTCGGCGAAAGCCAGAAAGGCGGAGGAGCAGAAACGGAAGGGAGAGCAAGAGGGGAATATCCGAAAATTCTTCAATTCGAATACCGCACCCACCGCCAAACCGAAGGTTTGTTGGTTCACTCCATATCCCCCATGGTTGCGCCCCGAAT
Organism: Tuber melanosporum; assembly: GCF_000151645.1. Taxonomy (NCBI): domain Eukaryota; kingdom Fungi; phylum Ascomycota; class Pezizomycetes; order Pezizales; family Tuberaceae; genus Tuber; species Tuber melanosporum. The sequence continues at coordinate 719,142 of NW_003298777.1, forward strand.
TGATACTAATGCGCCGAAAAATAGCCCAAGGTGAAAGAAGAAAATCTCAACTTTTTGAACGACCTTCTAGGGGAATTCGATAACGACTCTCCGGCGGAGCCGATATCGTTGATGAGTAAAAGGCCTAGAGGCGACCCTGTGGCAAAAGTACGCCGGCTTTCACCTCCCCTGAAGGACTCAAAACCCACCAGGATGGACCAAATTAGTCAAGCCGGAGGGGAGGGCGAGAAACCGAGTTTTGCAGGCTCTTCACTTTCCAATGCCGGAAATGCTGATAATGATGACCAAGACTATGGTTCTTTTGATGAAGATGTAGATATGGGCGACGCCCCGGTAGTACCATCTTCTCCAATCGCGGATGCCGTCAAGAGGAAGCGCTCGAAAGATGAGGACGAAGATGATGAAGATCTTTCTGTTGCGCGGATTCAAGGTAGCAAATCTATCAAGGTGGAAGCTGTCAACATCATTGCTTCGAGGCCGGCACTCAAGAGTCAAACTGTGAAACAAGAGGCAGTTGTACCCAACAAACCAGTCGCAGCGATTGATCCTACAACCTGGGCATCGTTTGCCGGAGGGGACAATGTCACGAGCTCTCCTGCTTTAGATGGTTCTGACCTTGAAAAGCTGGGGCCCGAGGACGTTGAGGAAGATGGGTTCATTAAAATGTTCTGGTTAGACTATACTGAGGTTCATGGGAGCCTTTGTCTTTTTGGGAAAGTTCAAGACAAAAAGTCGGGGAAGTATGTCAGTGCATTCCTAAAAATTGATGGAATACTCAGAAATCTATACTTTTTGCCAAGGGAAACAAGATACAGTGAGTGACCTGTGTGGTTTGGTTGACTGGATGGGAACTGACAGCGCCCTAGAGAATAAATTGGACACTGGTGAGATCGTAGCAATGCAAGATGTCCATGATGAGATCGCAGAAATCATGGAACACCATGGAATCAATTTTTTTAAGGCTAAGCCATCATGGAGAAGGTATGCGTTTGAACTTCCCGGTATTCCTAAAGGAAGCGATTACTTGAAGGTTCTATATCCATATACCAGTATGTATCACCTGCCATAAAATCTAAGAACAGTATCTAATGGTGGGTACAGAGCCACCCTTTTCCCATGAGCTTACAGGGCAGACATTCTCTTGCGTTTTTGGAACAAGCACAGCTCTCTTCGAGCAATTCGTGTTATGTAGAAACATTATGGGCCCTTGTTGGTTGAAAATCGAGGGGGCCAATTTCACTGCAGTGGAGAATGTAGGGCTTCTCCCCTCGCCACTCGGGATTCAATAACTTATGCAAGCATATCACAGTCATCGTGGTGTAAATTAGAGATCCAAGTCGCCGAACCGCAACAGGTTACTACTATCGGTGATGCGGATTCATTGGAACCTCCTCCTTTGACATTGATGAGTATTGCATTACGCACACACATGAATGTCAAGGATAACAAGCAAGAAATTCTTGCTGTGAGTTGCAGGATATACGAGAATATCTCACTAAATGATGCAAATGCGCCGGAGAAGCTCTCATGTCAAATGTTTTCCGTGGTTAGACCGATTGATCCAGTGTACCCAGCTGACTTTGAAAAGCTTGTTCAAAATCACAAAGGCACTATCAGCCCCCAGAGAACTGAGAGCATGCTTTTGACCACATTCCTCTCCAAGCTTCACCAAATAGATCCCGATGTTCTGATCGGACATCAGTTAGAGGGTGTTGACTATGGGATCTTGCTGCATAGAATGAAAGAACGCATGACTACTAATTGGCACCGACTCGGACGGATGAAGCGAAGTGCATGGCCCCAGTACGGCGGCCGAATGGCAGGAAGCTTCTTTGCTGAGAGACACCTTGTCTCTGGCAGACTTATTTGTGATCTTGCCAACGATCTTGGAAAGGTCTATACCCTTTACATATAGCTTAGCTCACGACTGATTTTGCTGACCGTAATATATAGTCCCTTACGACGCAATGCCAATCCTGGAGTCTCACGGAAATGTGTGACTTGATATTGGGGGATAAACGGCAGGACCTCGATAATGCTGAAGCTTTGAGGACGTGGGCAACCACTGGTAGAGGTTTGCTCGATTACGTAAAGCATTGCGAGGCCGATACATATTTCATCGCGGCCATTGCACTCAAGATCCAGATAGTACCTCTTGCCAAACAGCTCACCAATCTTGCTGGTAATTCATGGGCCAGAACTATGAGCGGTACGAGAGCTGAACGCAATGAGTACATTTTGCTTCATGAATTTTACCGCAATAAGTATATTTGTCCTGACAAGGTGTACGGCAAGGGTAATACCACTCAGAAAGCGGACGGAGCTGGGAATGAGGGGGAAAATGAAGGTGGCGGGGTCAAGAAGAAAGAGAAGTATAAGGGTGGCTTAGTCTTTGAACCGGAGAAAGGCCTCTACGACAAATTCATTCTTGTCATGGACTTCAACTCCCTATACCCCAGTATCATCCAGGAGTTTAACATCTGTTTTACGACAGTCAAGCGGGATGATTCGGTAAGCCACCTCGGGGCGTTTTCAGGCCCGAGCCTCTAGTGGCGTCTATCCTAATATTTGGCGTAGTGTACTTCTTACTGACTTAAACCATTCTGAAGGGTGAAGAGAAAGTCCCTGATGTGCCTGAAACACAGGTGTTAGGGATATTGCCTAGACTTATCTCAACACTTGTCCAACGTAGAAGGATCGTCAAGAATCTCATGAAAGACAAGACAGCCACCGATGTTCAAAAATCACAGGTAACCTTTTATTCGAGCCTTCAGAGAAAAGTTGGGCTAACCGTTTCTGAAGTGGGACATCAAACAACAAGCTCTGAAGCTTACAGCGAACTCTATGTACGGATGTCTTGGATACCCCCGTTCCAGGTTCTACGCTCGTCCCCTAGCAATGCTTACAACCCATAAAGGACGTGAGATCTTGAGGAGCACTAAAGAACTTGCGGAGGCTATCGATCTGCAGGTCATATATGGTGACACCGACTCGGTCATGATTAATACTGGCGTGGACAACTATGCCGACGCAATCAAAATTGGGACTGATTTCAAGAGAAAAGTTAATGAGCAATACAAACTCCTTGAGATTGACATCGACAATGTGTTCCAGCGGCTACTGTTGCATGCAAAGAAGAAATACGCGGCAATAAATTATGTCGAGATTAACGGAAAATTAGCTACGAAGTTGGAGGTGAAAGGTTTGGATATGAAACGAAGGGAATATTGTCAGCTATCGAAAGACGCCTCGTCGTAAGTTGGCTCATCGTTGAGAGTATCGTCGTTCTTGGTACTGATTATTTTGCCAGGCACATATTGGCCGAAATTTTCTCGGGGGATGACACCGAGGTTGTTGTAGAGAGGATCCATGAATACCTCCGTGGCCTAGCTGAGAAGGTTCGAGAGAATGCGTTTCCCTTGATGAAATATATTATATATACCGTAAGTCTTTGCTCCTTCCCGGGGTCTCGAAAGACTGAATTAACGACCACTTAGAAACTCGGAAAAAGCCTCGACGAGTATGGTACTAGCTTGCAAACTATGCCCCAGGTCCAAGTGGCTTTGCGGAAGAATGCCCGCGGGGAGCCCGTAAAAAGTGGCGACGTTGTTTCATATGTCATTACGGGTGGTGAAGGGAGTGAAGCACCAGACAAGAATGTTTCCGACCGAGCTTACGCACCCCAAGACATCATGAAGACTGATTCCGGCTTGAAGCCTGGTTTGTTTCAACCCTTGAAAGAAACATCTTGTACATCAATTAACCTTTAGTAGATGCGGAATGGTATCTTATCAAACAGATATTTCCACCTATTGAACGTCTTTGTGGGCCCATCGAAGGAACGGATGCCATGAGGCTGGCAGAGTGCCTTGGGCTTGATACACGCAAATACCAGATTACCAATGCCCCGGATCAAGAAGACCGCACCATACATCCCTTGGAATCCACCCTTCCGGATGAGGAGAGGTTCAAGGATGCTGTTAGACTCCAACTTCAATGCCGGGCTTGTGGAGAATCATTCCAATTTGAAGGACTAATTTTGTCCTATGAGTGCTGCTCTCATGAAGGAATCGTTTGCAGAAACGCGTCTTGCAATAAAGTATTAAGCGTCCCGTCGATTGTGGCACAGGTTGAGTGCCAAATTCGCCAACTGACATCAAAATATTATGAAGCCTGGCTGGTTTGCGATGATGCCGCCTGTGGAAACAGAACACGGCAAATGAACGTCTATGGGAAACGTTGTCTTGGGCCAAACAGACTTGCAGATGAGTGTAGGGGTGTCATGGGATATGAGTACACAGATAAAATGTTGTACACCCAACTCTTATATTTCTCCAGCCTTTTCAACGTTGGGAAGGCAACAGCAAAACCGAAAGATGGTTCAGAGAAGCAAGGTTAGTTTACTCCCCTCTCTCCGTTTCACCTGCATTATGGTATGCGGTTACTGACACATTCCTATGGAGGTTTACAGAGACCATCACGGCATTAGCTCGAACGAACCAACCGAGGTTTGAAGTGATCTCGAATGTCGTCCAGAAATACCTTGATAAGTGCGGGAGACAATGGGTTTCAATGGATAGTATATTCGCTTTCAGTGTTGGGGTCTAGATTCTAGTCACCATCCACTGCCTTCTGGGATTTCCAGAGATCTACTTGCATAATACGATAGACTACTTTGACTAGCCATTTTCACCACAGATAACGACCTGGTTTGGCCTAACCTGTGTGTCCTTGATCTTATGACGGAAGGTGTGCCCGAAACATACCCCATGTATGTTAAACTTTAGTTAGATATTATAATAGATTTGCGATATGCCAATGCAGTGGGGTATTAAAGGGATTGAAGTGATTAATTTTGGTAAGATCGTGGCCCAATGGGATAACTATGAAGCTTTTTCACATAAGAGGGGCTTTTAACACATGCGGCTGTCGCCGCTGCCAAGACCCGGCAAAGGGCTAGGGCAGCGCTAACTTACTCATGGCAGAAAGAGAAGAGAAAATTTTTTGGAGACGATAGGAAATATTCCGGCAAACCTTTACAACACTCTCCCACTCTCTACTTTACACCTCCCAGCTGTGCTGAGAATCCTCTGTTGCCCACAATTCCTCTTATCCACAGTTATTCCAACAAGTATTTTGTCATAGGCAGGCGGCTGAAAATACAGAGGTTCAATTGGGGCTCCAGTTCTATCGCGACATGAGGCGTTTCTCGGTAGGTCTACACCCACGCCCCTACCATCATCTATTACCACCCCCGGTTCTTTCTTGTTTTTTCTTCTCGGTGTCTTGCACTCTACACCTGATACTAAAACTCTCCCTTTATTTTGTCCTTTGGCATATACCCCTACCTTTATATCTTCCTTTATTGCACGCTATTTTGCTTATTCACTTTCAGAAGATTATTAAACCGCTAACACTACCGCCAAACTTGTAGCTTTCACATTTGCGACTGATAATGCAGCATCAATCTCCGGGCAAGGGCTTGGCCACACACTCGTTATCAAGCACATGGCGTCCCTCTTTGAATAGGACTTCAGTGCCCGGTAGCCAGGACCGCTGGGCGTCCGCCCACGCTGCACAGGAGGAAGCATGGACACAGTACGATGGGCTCGGGCCAGTCAACCCAGTTAGAGATTTGTCGCGGGATTGGAGATCTAAAGGTGGAGCAGGACAGCAACCCATGTCACACGGATCGCAGAGGGGAAGGAGCGCAGAGATTAAAAATCCTTTCGGCAAAGGGGCAAACAAAGGCCGGAGTGGCGTTGGGTACCGGGAGACCTCCAGAGACGGTCGATCACCCCCGTCAAAACGCGGACGACAAGCGCAACCCATGCGCGGACCGAGCCTTAAGACCGAAATCGTGGATGACATTTGGTTAACCAAAAACTTTGAGCAACCACAACCTGATGATTACAAGAGTGCCCCTGAAACTCTATTTACAAACCCGAAAACGTTTCTATGGGATTACAAGGGAATTGCGGCTAAGTCCTCTTTCGCCTCGCACAAGGGCGGCATATACCGGTGCACTGTTATCGCCACCCTCCCGGATCGGACAAAGATAGAAGCTTGTGGTGATGCCAAGAATAAGGTATGATGTACCATTCTTTCGCGGTCAGGCAGGGTTCCAATTGTTGACATGAAGTAAAGAAAATAGCTGAGAAGTCGGCGTGTCGACACCTGGTTCTGAAACTCCATCAGAATGGCATGCTTCAGGGGATTGTTAATAATACAGAGAGCGCAGGGGTTCATGACAAAGAGTTGCTGAGTGATGAAGTCGATGCCAAGATGGACATCTACGATTATTGCGCAAGATTTGATGCTGTACCAACGGTCAATGTTCGGGAGACCAAGGGACCGGGCCCTCGAAAGGGGTTGTTTGAGGTCACTGTGGGATTTCCACAGCAAAATATTCTAGCCACAGCTCGTGCGTCCGAGCTCAAAAATGCCGAAATTGTTGCCTGCGTGGAGTTCAAACGACAGGCTGAAGAATTTCACTCCAAACAAGGAGGCTCTACAATCATACTGAAGGATATATCGAGTATCAATAGCCGAAACGCCCGAAAATTTTTCGAATTCTTCAAGGTGTTCGACAGGCAAGCGCGCTATGATGTTGAGCTCAAACAAACCTCTGGAAGGAGGGGCTCAGGGGGAGCATTTAGAGCCCAGATGATGCTTAATGAGGAGCCTCTTGGAGAACCTGTGGAGTTTGTCGGTAAGAAGTACGCCGAGACTGCGGCATTCCTTACGGGCGCAATTGCATTGAAGCAGATACGCCCCGAGTTATTTCCGAAATTTATAGAAGCTCTTAGGCTTGGAAACGGAGAACTCCTAAAACCATTGCTCCCTTCATGGATTAACATCGATGGGGACTGTATAAGTACCATGACGGACACGTTGCACGCTGTGAGGCGTATCGGCATGCCCCCAAGTCAAGATGAAGAGGACTGGATGGAGCAGGAGCAAGCGCGGAATTCTTCGCGTTTCGGACCTCGCAAGGCACTGGACCCGGCCTTTGTCGGGGTAAAGAGCAAGAAACTACTGGAATCATATGAAGAGTATCTGAATGATCCTAAATTGGAGACTTTGAGGAGTAAGCGTGAGGAACTGCCAATGAATCAGTATCGGGCGAAAGTTTTGGATATTGTCAACAATAATGCTGTGAGTATTATTGTAGGTGCAACTGGTAGTGGAAAAACTAGTAAGTTATCGTCCCTAATACGATTTAGATTCAATGCTTTTTACTTACTCCTTTTTAGCCCAGGTGCCTCAAATTTTGTTGGAGGAGGCGATCAAAAATGGGACGGGTGCGAACTGCAATATTATCTGCACCCAGCCTAGACGTATCGCTGCCACCTCCGTAGCTGCGCGAGTAGCTGTAGAGCGAAACGAGCCGCTTCAGAAATCTATTGGTTACCAAGTTCGATTTGATTCCAAATTACCTATTCCAGGTGGCAGTGTCACCTACTGCACTACGGGTATATTGCTGCAACAACTTCGCAACTCTGCAGATGAAGCCTTGGACGGAATCACGCATCTTGTTATCGACGAGGTCCACGAACGCGATATACTTATCGATTTTCTACTAATTATTCTTAAACGAGTCATGCATGACAGAATGAAGAGAGGGTTGCCGGAGGTGAAGGTGGTATTAATGAGTGCTACCATGGACACGGAACTTTTCGCAAGTTACTTCCAGTACAAGACCGCCGATGGCAGGCTTGTCCCATGCCCTAATCTGAGCGTGCCGGGGCGTACATTCCCAGTAAAGGAGGTCTATCTGGAAGAAATCCAGGACGCTTTGCGTAATACATATTCACCCCACCAGCTTTCCCTACTTCGCGATGAAGATACTCGCCTGTATCTTGATGTGGAGCAATCAATATCTAGAGACGTCTCCCGAGTTCCATCAAGAGTTCCGTCAAGGGCTACATCTGCTCGAGGCGAAATGGAAGAAGATGGCGCTATTGACGCCACAATTAATTGGAAACAGGAAATCAAACTTGGTTCTGACGGCCAAGCCGTAGTTTCTAGCGAGAAGGAAGACGCCCTCGTCCCTATTGGACTTATCGCACTTACCGTAGCACATATCACCCAAATCAGCGATCATGGCGCTATCTTGATCTTCTTACCTGGGCTTGAGGAGATACAAGCAGTGGATGAGGTCCTTCGAACGCAAAGGCCTTTAGGGGTCGATTTCAGGGATGAATCAAAATTTAAGCTCAGTATGCTCCACTCTTCCATTCCGAATCAGAATGAAGTATTTGAGGACGTACTAGAGGGTCGTCGGAAGGTCATTCTTTCGACCAATATTGCAGAAACCTCCGTCACTATTCCTGACGTCAGGTATGTCGTGGACAGTGGAAAGTTGCGAGAGAAACAATATGAGCAAGCACGGAGAATTACCCAGCTTGTGTGTACCTGGATCAGTAAATCAAATTCGAAGCAGCGTGCTGGCAGAGCGGGCCGTGTCCAAAACGGAAATTACTATGCCTTATTTAGCAAATCACGATCTGATTCCTTACGTGGCACTGGGCTTCCGGAAATGCTTCGATCGGACCTTCAAGAAATTTGCTTGGATATCAAGGCTCAAGGGTTTAAGGATTCGGTCGCCCAGTTTTTGTCGGAGGCTATCGAACCCCCGTCACGCAATGCGATAGAAGCCTCGTTGGCCCAGCTTCGTTTGTTAGGTGCTCTCACAGAAAATGAAGGATTAACTCCTCTCGGACGCGTCCTTGCAACTATGTGAGTTATGCTGATCGACTTATGGGAACTTGTTTCACTGACTTTGGTAGGCCCGTTGAACCTGCTCTTGGCAAGATGATCCTCCTTGCTGTCATCTTCCGTTGTTTAGATCCAATAATGATTTTGGGATCCTCATCTGGCGTTCGCGATATATTTGTCGCCCCCCCCGAGCGCAGGGCAGAGGCCAACCGTGTAAGGAATTCTTTCGTCAGAGACACTGGTAGTGATCACATGGCATTGATAAACGCCTTCCGTGAATGGCGGTCGATTCGTGATCGTGATGGGATGCACGCAGCCCACCGCTTTGCTGAAGAGAACTTCCTTCATCGGGGTGCACTGAGGACTTTGGACGCAACCACTCTCCAGATCGAAGAGCTTCTGGTTAAGGCAAACATAATACCACATGTACGCAGGTACGAGAGGAACCGATCCGAAATTGGGCATCCCTCTTCAAATCAGTACTCGGATCATGTCCCGCTCATTAAGGCGCTCACACTTGCGGGAATGTACCCCAATATTGCCGTTGCTTCCGGGGGCAAAGGATTGCGTACGCCGAACGAGAACTTTTCTATGATTCATCCAACATCTGTCCACTATACCAATAGGAGCGACTCCGGCATGCCTTTCGGGACCCTTGTAACCTTCACAACGAAAGCAAAAAGCAATGACGGTGGAACCCTTCTTTTGCGGACTGTCACTGAAGCTAGACCCCTCATGGCTATCCTTTTTGGTGGGAAGCTGGAGTCTAGTGGCACCATTGTGGAAATCGACGGTTGGCTACCTTTCCAAGTACCCCCGCCAGCCGTGAAGAAGACGAATGAGTTCAGAATGTGCCTCGATAGAGTATGTACTCCCTTAGTGTCCTCCGTAGATTCCCACTAACGAGGTTTTAGTTACTTGGCCATGCCTTCCGCAGTCTTTCTGAGAGAAACTTGCGGGGCAATAACTTTTTAGCCGATAATAGAGCTCGTGAAGCTTTCGCCGAGGGCTTAGTAGAAGTGTGTTCTATCAACTCCTATTCCTTAATCGTCTCCTAACTAAAAATATCATAGCTTCTCAAAATTGACAGTCAACAAATCACCAGGAGAGCTGTCTCCGCTGAACGAGAACGGGGATCTGCGTCTGGACACGGCCGCAACCAACCCTGGGATACAGGCAGGCAGGCATTCGGCGGCAACCGAAACCAATCCTTCGATCGAAGGAACCAGCCCCGCGGCCGCGGCAACAGTGGCATCGGATTCGCCCGAAGGGACCAACCCTTCGATCGCGGTAACAGCGGCGAGAGGTTTAGCAGCCAGAACCCCATGCCCCGTGACCGCTCCCTTGATAGAAGCAGTTTCGGCCAGGACCCAGCACCCCAGCGCGGTGGCGGCAATAGTGGATCCTCCTTCCAACGCGGCAGTGGCTTCAGAAGAGAGCTCTCAGCTGGCGGACGAAGCGACTGGGGATTCAATTCTAGTAGTGGTCGAAGATTTTAAGTGATATAAGAAGGTTCTTGTTTCTCCACCTTTTTCTTTTCTTTTCTTTTTTACCTATTTCCTTTTCATCCATCTATCCAAAATCAATTATCACCCGCAATGGTCTGGTGATTGGGGGCGCTGTTATTTTTGTCTTTTCTTTTTTTACCATGTGTTTTATAAAGGCTCCTCTTCGCTTTCTTCCTTTCTTCCTTCCCATTGGTACTCATAAAGGCTCTTTTCCTCTATTTGACTTATAGCACTTGCGATACACCCCGAGCTTTACCTACTTACACTACCTACCTCCTATTATTGTGCAATTCATAAAACCCACCCACCTACCTACCTACCCCATGCCGCATTCCATCATCCATTTGCTTGTATTTCTCTTTTCCTTTGTTTTTCCTTTCGTCCCCATAAATTGTTCCCCAGGGTTTCTTCTCTCCAAAATCTGATGTTAGCATCTGGGTATGGGGTTCTAAACAAAACAAGGATTTCCTTCATGTCCTTATGTTTTGCATTGTCCTTATTGGTTTGTTTAGATGGGTTGTGTAGTTCGGTTTGATATGGTTTGGTATATAGGGGGTTATGATAAGGTGGAAGGATGAAGGTTGCTACGGGAATTCTTTATAAAAAAGCATTTGTATGATTACTGGCCTCCGTTAATAGAGGAAAATCTCCCTTTTCGAAACCCTTTAGGCCGCGGAGGGGGCCCTACTGCCGTAGCCAGTTCTAGTACTCGAGTATGATACGAGGTATGATACAAGTATTGTGTTCCCCGGAGACAGTCTACGATAGCGCCATGAGCTCGTAAAGGCTATTTCGCAGGCTCACGAAGTGTCAAGCGATCCTTGCGAATTTTTTTTATTTTTTACCTCGTCAAGTCCATAGAGTGGAATTGTTCATAAAAATTTGGGTGCTGTTCGGGGAAAATCAGTTAGAGGCACTTTAAGTTTCAGGATGATAGCAACCAATCTCATTTTGCAAAAATATATCTCAACAACAAAACAGAGTAGAAAAATCAGGAATGCAGGATAAACAATAAGTATCTTTACCCACACCATTCTATGTAGAATAAGAAAATTTTACAAGAATAATATGTTAAGACTTGGCTTGGACATGAGGATTTTACAAAAAAAAAAAAGTTTATATCATACGGAAACAAATGAAAATTATGCAAAAATTTACACAAGTTTTAACCTTTGTCAACTGCTTTTCTCTTAAGAATCCTTATCTTGATCTCTGTTGCGCCCGGTTATTCTTATCAAGTCTATACAACATTAAATTTATAAAATATATCTAAGTTATCATCAACAAATTCGTCAATAACAGGCTGTGTTCTTCGAGGTATTTAACAAGTTGCTGGTGGGTACAACAACATTCAAGGTGAGCTATATTTCTATACAAATTTTTTTCTCTTAAATTAAAAAAATACATTTCAAGAGGACCATATGCTACCGTACTCTATCACTTACGGATCGTTAAGAATTATATTTGCACGGCTTAATTTGTGGTAAACCGGGAAGTTTACTGGTTTTGGCTGAAATGCACCCAAATACAGGAATATATCCATGCCAAGCACCCTGGAATGGTCAAACAAATAGGATTCAATGATAACATTATTGGGATCAGCCAGCGAATCATAACTCATCGGCTCTCATCCATGGTCCCTTATAAGGAGGACAAATCTCCACCTATACTGTGCTAGTACGGCAAAATTAATCTTATGAGCAGGAAGGAAGGGAGGAAGGGGAAAAGGAAATTTCCTCAACAATTTCCTTCCTCCCTTGCAGCTTGCTGTTCTTCCAGTTAAATTCTTGGGAACCCTGGCTTGGTTCTGCCGATACTACCCGTTAGAGCTAGGTAGTCTGAGATAATTTGGTGGGAGGTCTAGGGCTCCCTCCTTCAACGATCACATTATGGGTCTTGATCCTGATTTGACTAGTCCGTCCGTGTATCGAGGTAGCTCTTGTTCGCTCTCATTTGGCCTACTTTGCTAGCCTAGAACTTGGGAAGTATCATGAAGTTACAGCATTCCTAGTAAGGTCGGTATGTGTGGTACGGCGGATATCTCATCTCCACTCGATGCAGTTATTAAGGGGTGCGATCACGCTTTATACTCGGGTATCATAGCATCGAATTTTCACTCATTAATTCATCCGCTTCTGCTTCTGCTACTACTGCTACTGCTGAGTACTACTGGTGGACCTCCCTCCGCCGCCGCCATCAACACACTTCCCATCTACACGAGTGCCTTATGTAGTGCTTCAACCGGACCCCAAACGGACCTCGATACAGTCCATCCAAAAGACCAATCCTCGTCGCCGAGAAATCACACATCAATATAAGCACATTTTTGGCACAACCGCAGCAAGTGAAAAATGCTAGGTTGTAATTTGACATATGTGCTATGCATCATGAATATCATCACATCGCATGACATATTGACAAAAATGACCGAACAAAACAGAACAACTATTATCTCAGATATTATCATCAAACACCCCAATTCATTCATTCAACCCGACCTAACTGTAGACGGCACATATGACGGGACAGGGGGGTAAATCAAACAAAACGCAGCGCCTGGCCCGGCATCTCCTGCCCCCCAGATTGCTGTAAAGTAAAGAAAAAGGAAACCCGTAGCATTATAAACAAAAAGGGAAGGGAAGGAAAAAGAAGTGGTATACATCACCAATTGACATCGCGGAGGAAGAGTCGCCGCGTTTGAAAAAAGAACAAATCGAACGTCAAATGGTTCACAAGGAAGTATGCATAACGCCTCTATCATTTCACCAGCTTTCGGGAGATATCCTGACGCGATTAAAAAGGTAGTATACCAGAATAGATTGGAGTGAATGGATTAGAGCTCGCCGTGCCGAGCATCAGCAACCGGATTGTACCCTGGGGGTCCGAAGTTGCCCTTCCGGAGTTCCTGGAAAGCAATGTCGAACCGGGCTCCCATTAACCATGCAGCGAAGATCTTGAATCCCAATCAGCACATTTTAGGGAAATAGGGTACCCGCGTATAGGCTTACCATTACTCCAGAAATTACACTCAAGGTCGCAACAATGGCACAGATCAAGAACATCATCTCCTTCTTCGCTGCCGCCGCTTGCTCTGGCGTCTCGCCCGTAGCTCGCATCTGCGCACGCTGTGCAACAACCCTGGGCTCAACCGCAGTTGGGAAGATGGTCTCAATGAATTGCTCAACCTATATCCACAATAAGCAACAGCAACCAGACCTCACCAAAAGAGCAAAACAAACCTTGCCAATAGTGACGCTGATATTAAGGAAGTTGGGATCTTTGGGGGTGTTCTTCTTGTGAATGATCTTCATATATTTCCGGAAGATATCACAAGTAGATCGCAGATTTCCGGCCTCAATCATGAGCTCGCAGGCCTCACCCTTAGGGATTTTCACGTTCTTGTGGAAGACATCCTTATTCCGGAACACCAAGGCCAAGGTAGCAATTGCCATCACCTGAGGGATAGCGGTAAAATTGAACACGCTCTGATCTTTGATTCCAGCAAGATAAAATAAACACTCATCAACATGTTGAAGGGAATTCAAACACATCTCAGAGATACAATTCAATGCCGCCTCCTCGTTCTCCGGTAAGTGCAATTCCTCATATTTTTCAATATGCTTCGTCCAGATCTCCTTGGGCCAGAATCGTCGCTTATCGTCGAGATCCTCCCTGTAATCACGAATAATGTTGGTCTTTTGAAGAAAAAGACCCATCGAGTTGATTAGATGAGGTCGTTCGAGGAGAGCCGGGTTGGCTTTCCCGGTGTCAACGAAAAGGCGTGTCAACCCGTCGCCAACTAGACCGGCAACGTAATGACAGTACAGGTCGTAATCAGCGATTGTGTTGACTCCGTTAACATTATGCTCGGCATTGTTAGCGTAGTCGGCCATCCCGTTCCCCATCTTCTTGGTAATGTCCTTAATAATCGCCCGATGGCTCTCGGACAATAGGGCAAACTCCGTAATCACATTGCTGAACTCCACAAGGAGCTGCTTATCCTTCTCCTTGGGCCCATTACCGTCAAAAGTCCACCCCTCTTTGTCGAGAACTTTGTCAAAAGAGCGCAAAAGGGGCTCCTTAATTTCTAGTGGAATGGTCATGTCATCCTCGATGGTGTCGAGACCACGAAGGATAAGGTAGAAGAGTGTCACCGAGACGCAAAGCTCAGGGCACAGCTCTTGAATAACAGCACTGAAAGACCGCGATGTGAGATCCAAGAACTCAAAACATCTTCGCAGGGTGAGAGACTCGTTCTCAATCTTCCGCTGGTGGAGTGGGTTGTGCCAGACTTTCCTAGAAAATTTTGGGAAGAAAAGTTTAGCTTACGTATGCCCAGTGGGGGAGAAGCCAAAACAGGATCCAAGAAAGTACGGGGGGTGAGATTGGGTAGGAGTAGAAGGTTTACCATTGAATTATCGCCCTCAATTGATTAGGATGAGCAAGCAGGTAGAGAATATCGGATGTCTTCATAATTGTGCAATACGGAGGTGAAGGAATATAGGATCAGGGCAGGATGAGAAAGGAGGGAGGGTAGCTGGATGGCGGCCGGAAGGAGTAAGAGAAAGGGAATTTAAGGGGAAATTTGAGAACGTGACACGGCAAAACAGGCCAGGCACGGTGGGAAGAGGAGAAGTGAAAAGTTAGCCCCGGGGTGAGAAAGGTCAATCTGGGGGAAGAGCCAAGGCCAAGGGGAAGTGTCAGACTGGACCTGTTGCAACAAGGAGTTGGGGTTGTCAAGCGACCATCGAGTGAGATTATGGAACTTCAAGCCCACCCACCAGGAAGCCAAACCAATTCACTAGACTAGACTATACGAGATGCAAGATATACTCGAGTACAGGTAACTTATGATATTATAGATAATAATAACATGAGCCTGGCTTTTTTCTTCTTCAAAACCTACACATAGGTCTTTTTTTTTTCGCCGAGATGAGAAAAACGCATTTCAATTTTGATAGGCGGCAGTGCGGAGGGAAGAAAAAAAACAAGGAGCTTAAAATTACTGTAATTAGGTTACTACGCGGACAATTGAGATAGAATAAAATTTTATGTGACTCCAGGTTCCTTCAGGATCTGGGATAGTAGTTAATAAGTAACTTTTTCCTAAGTGATACAAATTCAAAGATGTACTCGGGTACAGGGGTACGGTACTGTTGGCGGAGGCCTGTTTGGCACCAATGGCTCTATACGTGGAACAGAATAAGAGGATGGCCAGAATCAGACTGCTTACGGCGATACCAGAAAATAACATAGCAACTGCCATGCTCCTGACGAGCTTTCTGATGAAGAGCGATTTGAGGTTGGTCACCAACAGGAGATGGGCATTTGACACAAATAGAGGTGGCATGAGACCCAAAGTTTGGATGTCAACAGCCTCAACCACTCAACAAGTATGTTTGCTGATGGATGAGTTTGCAGCTAAGGCTGCAACACTATTTCTGGGAAACAGGATACCACTTAAACCATCAAAACTTGTCCAGGTCATTTCACAAGATGTGGAGCTCTGTGTCAAGGCCAAGGACAAGGTATAAAAGGACATATGGACGGAGTGGGTGGAGGACACATACCCTGGCTACTACAAGTTTAGGCCCCCTGTTAGAGACTGTTGGAGTTTTATGACACTTTCCAAGTTCCATGCTGGAAGGATACACCAGATGAGGGCACACAAGAGTTACTTAAATGCACATATGGATTGGTCAAACCAGGACAGGGATCCACTCTGCAGCAGATGCCACGAGGAATCCAAGACCCTGGAGCATATAGTTAGATGTCCTAAGCTAGTAGAAGCGAGGCAAGGTCATCTATCAGAGGTATTCAACATGGCCCTAGAGTCGGGAATATGGAAGAAAGGGAAATGAGCATAGGCTTTGTTGAAGTGTTTTGTGACTTATATGTTGGAAAGTAGGATAAATTTCCCTGTACGGATGGGGGTTTTTCCTTTTACTAGAAATGCAGGTTAAGTATCATGATTTACTAAATTGTTTGGTAATGAGTAAGAGGGAGTGCATTGATAAAATTTTATTGCTAAATTGTTATGTAAAGGTGTAGGGGAGTTTTCTTTTATTATATAAGTTTTTAGGTCATAACTCAGGGTTGATACCATGGATTTTCCTGTACTTAGGTGCAAATAAACCATAGATTTAACAAAAAAAGAAAAGAAAACTCAGGTACAGGGGTATTTCAGGCCTAGTAATACAAGTTCTTACTCCGCTAGGTAGAACTCACCCCTCCTGGCCATATCATCCATATTATTGCATCTAAGTCAGATAGAATAGAACAGCAATAAATAATGTATCCAACTCCTGTGTTACTCATTCACCCAATTCCTCTAATTCTATTATGAAATCAAATATCACTTCAAAAATTATAAAACAAAAAAAATACTTGTAAGTAAAATTGTTATAAAGCCAGATACTGAGAAACATTATGAGATAAATAGAACTAGATTATTATGCTCCATAAACAGGCTGAATGGAATTGGTATGAAATTTGCCAGAAGTAGAATATCAGTTGAAGAACCTACTAGAAGATATATTAGTAAAAAAATCACCTTATATCAAGAATGTAAGCTTATGGTAAAAGGTATCAGAAAAGTATCTAGATATCAGAAGTACTGGGATCTGATACTCAGGAACCACTCTAAGTAGGATAATCCTACTTGGAATTGGAATCTCTGGTCTCCAATACCCCACTCTGGCCTTCTTATATGTGTTAGGTGGAGACAACCTGTATAGAATCAGAGTTGTCTAAGTCAACCAAGATTTGTTTCTGTAGACAGAGATTGTCTAGGATGGCTCGAACTATACTTGTTTTGTTTATGACTATTAAGAGTAAGGGAAAGTAAAATAGAATCGTAAAAACAATATTATATTGTTAAAGTCTCTTCTCCATTGCTTGATAATGTCTAAAAGCTTGTGAGGTACTTTGATATTTATATTCCATGTCTGAGTGTTTGCGGACTACATCTATCTATTATACAAACTATGTACCTCTCTGCTTATAATTCACGATGTCGGGTATTCTTCAAATATGCGAACAGTTGGAGACCCTGAAAACCACCACATCCTCTTTAGTAATTTCTGTATTACTAACTAGGAACTATACTGTTCCCAACAGTTATTATCTGATCTTTAGAGTTATTAAACTTATGGCCTACTTTTTAAGTTGAACTAAGTTGGCCCCAATTGTCTCCCTTATCGATAAAAGGATCAGTTTCATCTGCAGGTTATATCTGTAGTGGAAGTTACAATTTCAACCTTCCTAGGTTGCCTAACCTTTAACCTCCATAACTTTGGAACCAACTAATAGATGTTTTCTGGATAACTTCCAAATAATTTGAAGGAAGCCAGTTTACTGGATTGGCAGATAATTCCTCGGTCGGCAACTCTGTACAGTTGTATATATAACCTTCTTAGGTTGCCGACTTTGAAGCTTAATATCTTCTGATCTAGCTGCCAGATTTCTATCCAGTGATTTTTCTCATATAGAGAAGAAGTACTTCTATAGGATACAATCTTAACGCTTTAGTCAGAGGTCCTCGACTATCATACAGGGAGCCTTACACTTGCAAGTAGTATTGGTAGAAAATAACACAATACCAGAAATAACTTGGATGACAACAGGAGTTGAACAGGTGATCTTCAGAAAGATATCATGTGATATTTCCATTGGGCTACGCAACTGAGATATGTATATATGATGATGTGTAGGTCCCATAAGGGGGCTGAAGAGGGGTGTTGGAGACCTGAGATTCCACTTCTGGGTGGGATTACCCTACTTAGAGTAGTTGCTAGGTATCTGATCCTGGTATTCCTAAAAATAGTGCCCCCACATTATTATACATATCTGTCTTAGTTGTATCCTGTGACTATGATGTTACAGAATTTAAGGTTTCAGAATAATACCGTATATGTTACTATCATCTGACTGACTAGATCCTGTTCATAGGATATATGAGATACCTTTAGCTAGGTCTGGGAAGTAGAATGGAATAGATCTGTCAACTACTCAGAGGGCTGATAGACTTCAAAGATAGGACATCTTTAGTATAGGCCATAAGTAATGGGATGTTATACAAAGACATAATATTGAATATTAGAGAATCTTTACAAAGAACCAATACATTCACATCTACCCTACAATAATTAAGAAGTATTAAGAACTCTTAGGTAACAATACTAAAAAGGCCAATGGACTTCAAGGGTGTTACAACTAGGTTACGGGATGTAAGGTAGTTACAAAAATTATTCCCAATACTGGACAACAGCTAAAGCCCCATTACCTAAATCAACTAGGAGTTGTGGACTGAGGGAATATTTGCCAATCTGGTAAAATGGTATTTTGCGAATTAAGATGAAGTCATTTGGAGGATATATATTGGTTGGATCAGAAGTTATGGAGGTTTATAGTCGGCGATCTAAGAAGGTTGTATTTATGACTACTCTTGCAGACACGATCCACAGATGAAACTGATCATTTCATTAATAAAGAAGCCAATTGGGGCCAACACAGTTCAACTTAAGAACTAGGCCATAAGTCCAATAACTTCAAAGATCAGAGAAAAATACTATTGGAAACAGTATATTTTCCAATTGTTAAATTAGTAATTACTGAAGAGAGTGTGATGGTTTTTAGGGTCTTCTAGTGCTTGCACTTGAGGAGAATACCTGACAGTGCAAGTTATAGTGAAGAAGGTACATAATTTATATAAAAGATAAACATTGTACATGAACACTCAGATGCAGAATATAGATATCGCAGTGCCTTCTTGGCTTTTAGATATCATCAAGCAATGGAGAAAAAATCTTAACAATATAATATTGTTTTTACAATTCTATTTTACTTTACCTTACTTCTAAGAGTTATAAATGAAACGAGTAACTCTTTGAACCTTCTTAGACATAGCTCCATCTCCAAAATAGATCATGCTTGTCTAGGCAAGTCTGAGTCTATGCAGATTGTCTCTGCCTAATACTAGAGTACTTCTAGTATATCCTTTCACCTAAGTAGGAAATCTTTGTACAGTGATATATAAATTTAAAATAAACAATTTGCACTAAACAGCTTGGTAAATACATAATTATATATACTTTTCAGGATTCAAAGTAGTAAAGTCATTTTGCATGAGTTTTACAAATATCATTTTCAAATAATGACTATTGTAAAACTTATCCAATTGTGCGTAAATTTTAACTCATGATAGAAATGTCTTAGGCCCTGTTCGGCCGGTAAGAAAGATAGCATTTTTTTCACTTTTATGCTATTTTTCTGCTCTTTTATTAAAAAATAAATAGAGGCCTATTGAGTACACCTATAAAATTGACCTTTTCTTTAATAGAGTGGCATTTTATTTATGGTATTTTTTTGTAAAATAGGTAGGAGATTAGGGTATAAGGGAAATATGAAAACTAAGTTAATGAAATGACTAATACAACCTTTATAAGAGTGATAATAATTCAAGTGAATATCTCAATAATGTTTTTTGAAATATTCTGATTATTTGAAGAGCAATTTACAAATCAATATTGACACCTATGTACGATAAATTTGACTAATAATCTGATACAATCCAACTGCGACAAATTTCAGCATTTCAATCTTGAAGAAGTTTGAAGTAAAAATTTGGTTCAGGGAAAGGTTCAGTATATATAATTTAAGAGAATTATACCAAGCTACAAGTGTGTATACAGTGAGGACATTTTATAAAAGCAGTTATTTTGACAATACAGGGTGCCAGACTTTAGGTTTAAAAAATTTATACTTATTATTTAGGGTGTATTTTGCTTACATATATCAGCTGGAAAAAAAAAGAAAAACAATTGCTAAACACTATTTTTTCTGAAAAAAAACTATTTTTTAAAAATGGCTTTAAAACTATTTTCAGGAAAAACACCATTTTTTTTATAACTGTGTCCTGAACAGGCCCTTAATTTTTATTATTTAAATAACAAATTTTAGCTAATTTTTAATATCATATTGCCTCTTTGAGATGCTCACAGAAGGTACCCCAAATAGTATACAAGATTTATAGAAAGACATAGATATATCCTTGCTTATATCAGCTACAATAAATACCTGCGTCCTGTATATCCTATGCGTCAGATGCTCCAGACGCTCTTAATATAAACTCCCAATCCAGATGAATTTGTACAGACACATTGTGTCTAGGTGCAGTCCATATTTCTGGATACATAGGACATACCTTGTAACCGGTACGGGTACTCGGTTATTGGTTTTATTTTATGTTTTGTTTTAAGTATCGCTTTGATACTTGGTTTTGATTTATATTTTGTGTTAAGTATTGCTTGATACTTAATTAGTTTTACCAAAGTGTATTGATTGATACCTTTGATTAGTTTTGTTCATACTAGACATGAACAGATTTGTGTATTTAAAAACCGCCTGATTTCACAAAGGAAAAGGCAGTGTTCGACAGACGTTCGACAGACAGTATTTCAATATACTTGGTTGAATGGTTACTTCTGTATTCCTCAGTACACACTCGAAGCCTCCTTTAGTTCTCAGCTCTCGCCTCCTCTCTAGAAGAGCAAGCCACCTGCTAATTATCGTATCTATTACCAATAACGTGATTAGCACCTTGCAAACACGTTACATACCCCAAAACACACCATTAGCCGCCTTTTTCTTAAGTATGAGCTATTCACACTCTACTGCTCTGGATGTATCAAGACTCCTTGTAACGTGTTCACAAGGTGCTAGTCACATTATCGGTAATAGAGACGATAGTTGGTAGGTGGCCTGCTCTTCCAGAGAGGAGGCGAGAGCTGAGAACTAAAGGAGGCTTTGAGGGTGTACTGAGGAACAAAAAAGTAACCGTTCAACCAAGTATATTGAAATACTGTCTGTCTAAGTCTGCCTTTTCCATCGTGGAATCAGGTGGTCTTTAAATACACAAATCTTTGTTCACGTCTGGCATGAACGAAGCTAATCAAAGATATCAAGCGATACTCTTTGGTAAAACAAACCAAGTATTCAAAGATACTTAAAACAAAATATAAAACAAAACCAAGTATTAAACGATACATAAAACAAACCAAGTATCAAAGTGATACTTAAAACAAAGCAGAAAACAAAACCAAGTATCAAATGATACTTAAAACAAACCAAGTATCAAATGATACTTAAAACAAACTAAGTATCAAACGATACTTAAAACAAATCAAGTATTAAGGCGATACTTCAAACGAAACATAAAACAAAACCAATAACTGAGTACCCATACCGGTTACATTTCTCAAAACAAAACAACTGTTTAAACAAAAAAAATCCTAATAATCATCAAAAGCGGAGTCTGAGAAACTAAAGGCTTTAGTTTCTGCTATCAGCTCTTTACTATAGGTGTCACACCAGGGACAAGAGGAAATCCTAAGAAAACATTGAGACTCAAAGAAATGCAAATCACAGTAGTCACGAATACCAGATTCATGCTGTATATCTACTCAAGCATTATCACAATCAGGACAGTAGTCTACCTAGAAGATAGTGAAGAAGTCTTCATGTTAGATAACATTACGGTTCAACAACAGTCTAACAATCTGTTGTCGCAGCCTCACATTAAGTTCCACATAGTTTGACATCGTTATAATATTCGGATGGAGGATAGTGATCAGATAAGGTTGTTGAGAGCCTGTCCCATAGCCTGATTTTCCTCATCACTCCTTTCAAATTCCGACTCAAAGTATGGAGCCCAAAACCCATTCCTAGCTTTGAGTCCCATCTGCTATCACTCAGTTTCTGGCATCGTTGGTGTCCAGCACATTGTGATGTAATTGATCGTTAGAGGGAGGGATTCATTTGGCATGTTGTCTTTCCACCATTCGTTCACCATATCTATAGTGTACTTTAGTCCTTCTAGTAGTTCCCCACTATTTTCACCTGTTGGGTATCCTTTCTATTTGACTAGGTACTGATCATTTCCATGCCAAAGATGGTGGTCTCAGATTTCCTCAACTTCCCATTCATCCTTTTTATCAATGACCATAGGTGTAAGTTGAGAGTGAATTCTTCTAGGAAACTTGGAGTCGTCATTTGGATAGAATCGCTTAACAGCAGAGGCGTGGAAGACTGCAGTATTGCAGCGATATGTGCGTCCATCCATGTAGACTGTGTAGTTTTTTGTATGCTCATCAAAGGATAAGACCTTAAAAGGTCCTCACAATTGGGGTTGTAGTTTCTTGCTGCGTCCAACATTGGTAATAAACATGTTTCCATATACCATGAGTATATCACCTGGTGGAATAGTAATATGTTTGCATTGTCGTTTCTGAGCAGTAGTAATGCTCTGGAATTGGGCAACTTTAACAGCTTGGAAGGCATCATTTCGAATTGCTTGATGGCAGTTTAGGTGGTCATCAGAGGCAGTGACTGAGGAATTCTTGAATAGAGTTGTAGGTAGGAGAGGGTATTGGTGGCCAAAGACTGCCATGTATGGAGACATTTCCAAGGTGTCTGAATATCTAGCATTAATATATGTGGCGAGCTCAATGAGGGCTGGTTTTCAGTTGGTCTGTCGTTCATTGATCATGTTCCTAATTCCAGTCTTGACTTCATGGATCATTCGTTCTGCTTAGCTATTAGTTTCGTGATGTCCCGGAGAAGCTATAATATGGTTAATTCCGAGGGAGGTCAAGGTTTGCTTCCAGATTCTGGTAGTGAAATGTGGATCAGCAACACTGACAATAGATAATGGGTATCTATGGGGGGTAAATAGGTATTGTTGGAGGTTATTCCAGGTGTCTTTGAAGGAATTGGTAATTTTCATTGGTATGAGCCATGTGTATCCAGAAAACCAATCCACAGCTACCAAGAGAGTGTCATACCAGGCGGACTTCTTGAATGGGCCTGTGAAATCGATGGCATAGGATTCGAATATTTCGCAAGGCAGCTGGAGGGTGTGTGCTTTTCCTTCAGGGAGTTGTGTTCGTTCCTTATTTGTCTGGCAGAGTTCACATTGTTTAACAAAATCGCGGAAGTCCTGTTGCATTTCAGGCGAGTAAACATATTCTGAGGCAAATTGAAGGTTGCAGTCCGCACTATGGTATCCTTTGTTGTGGATTTCGGTAATGACATATTCCCTAATAGTCATTCTATTGAACATATGGCCTTTCAGGATGTATAGGCAATGTTCACTATAATGGGTGCTGGTATAGACGATTCCATTGGATATGTTATAGGAGGCGAGGTCTCCATGCCTGGAGCTATCCATAGCTTTGAAGTAGATCGGGTTATGGTGATATCCTGCTATCATTTGGCTTCCAAAAGAGGAGGTCAACTCCTCTGTAGTTGATCTAATATCCCATTCATCCTCAATGAGAGATCCTGTTGTTGGTTCGATAGGGGCTTCCTCTTCTTCAAAGGTTTCATAGAGCTGTCGGTGATACTCAAGAATCGTGAGAAGCATGACAGAAACAATGGTTTCATTGTTGTATACTCGTAAGGATCCACCATACAGTAGTGGTGAATCGGTTATGGGTGGAGAGGATGGCGGTAGAGACTGTGGAGGGTATATCTAAGATATTGTATCCACGTAGGCTGCTGCTTGTTCGAGTTCTTCAAGACCTTGGTGTCATTTTAGGGTAGGATTAAGAGTAAGGGGAGGTTGGATCGATCTATCATTAACTTCATCCATCACCTCTTCTGCTCTTTCTGCAGTGTTGAAACTGATGTTTTTGGAATTGTCAGCAGACATATAGTATGGTCGCTGGTATTTATTGCCGAATTTAATTTCAGTTTGGTGAAAGGGGCAGGTATTGAGATAACAGTGGGACCAGTGGAGTCTGCTTTGTTCAAGTTCGTGAGGAGGTGTGCTGCAGAGGGTGTAATCCTCTTTTCACTCGTCATTAATATTCTTTCCTCGTTCTGTTCTGGCAGCTCTGTACATGGTGTAAGAGAAAGGATTGGAGGAAGAGGCAGTACTGGTGGTAGCCATCGATGATTCTTGTTCATAGGAGGTGTTGTCAGAGCTATCTTCACTTTGTCTTGTATGGTCATAAATAAGAGGAGGGTTTATGAGTTCTTAGTTCTCATATAGGCGGGAGAGAGTATCAGCTAAATAGTTCGTTCTTCCAGGGGTATAGATGATTTTTGCATCATATTTGCAGATTTCTCCTATCCATCATATTCTTCTCCTTCCAGGAACCTTTTCCAATTTAAGGTTAGTGAGAGGTTAGTGGTCAGTAACAATGGTGAAGGTATTGCCTATCAGAATGTGGTTGAAAGTGGCTAGAGCATCAATCACAGTAAGGGCTTCCTTGTCTGTAGTTCCATAATTTATCTGTGAATTGGTAAACTTCCTGCTGTGTAATGCTGCTGGTTTTGCCATTTCATTAGAAGCTCCTTATCCAACCTATACTATAACTCCAATACCCGATCCGTCTGTAATCAGCCATATCAGGTCTGGTTTACTGTAATCGATAGGTCATATAACATTGGCATTCTTAATTGATTCCTTGATGTTGGTAAAGGCTTGGTCCTGAGTGTGGGTCTAGACAAATTCCGCATTACCAGTAAGGTCTATAAGCAGTACTATCACAGTGGCATGATGTGGTAGGAACTGGGAGATATAGTTGACTAGTTCTAAGAATTGCATGAGTTTCTTTTGATTCTGGGGTGTTTTCTATTCTGTTAAACAGGATATTTTTCCGGAGGCTGCATGTATTCCTTCGTTATCTATCACATGTCCCAGGATATCGAGCTTATCGGCAAACAAGATTGATTTGTTTCTGCTAGTGTAGAACTTAGCTTCCCTCAGTCTGGTACAGACCAAACCTATATGGTAGGCATGTTCTGTTTTGGAGTTTGAGAAATGAGGATATTGTCAATGTAAACCCATACAAAATAGTGGAGGTATTCGCTTAGAAGGTTTTCCAAAATTCGCTTGAAGGTGGCAGGTGCATTCATATCACCTTGTAGCATAACTCAGCTAATGAAACTTCCAAAGGGTGTTTTGAAACTATTATAGTGTTCGCTTTCTGGATCTAATCTTGTCTGGAAGTAGGCATCGCTTAGGTTAATCTTACTTCGGAATCTAGCCTGTCCAACTGCATTGAAGATCTAGGTTTGGTTTGGGATAGCGGAACTGTCCATAACTGTGTTTTCATTGTGTAGTTTGAGGTCAACTAGAGGGCAAATTCTTTTGTCATCTGCTTTGGGTTGAACGAACATAGGTGCGGCACCTGGTACTTCTGCTCGGTAGATGACCCCTCTTCTTTGTTGTTGGTTTATCCAGTCACATAGCGGGTTTTTGTATGCATCAGGGATAGAGTAGGTAGGTTAGTTCTTAAGATTAGAGGGGTCACGAAGGCAGATGTGGTGGTTTACTTCCCTCATAGGTAGTAGTTCTTCGGGAATCTGATCAGGAAAAACATCAGTGTACTCATCCAATAGGCATTGGGCAGTTGCTTTACAGACTACAGCTGGGTACTCTCTGATTGTTGGTTTGCACGAGACTCTGACCTTCTGATCTGGGAAGTCAATGGTTGATTCTCCACACCTGATTATAGCTTTGTGGGAGTTCAGGAATGGCATCCCAATTAGGGCATCGTATTTAGCTTGATTTCCAACTGGCATCTTTTGGGGGGGTAGGAGGGCAGAACCAAGCTGGATAGTTGCATTGCAGGTTTTATGTCTTGTGGATTCTGAACCTTTTACTGCCATATTGACCGGGATGGGCTGGTTAAGGTCTCTAGTTGGGAGTCCATGGACAGAGACAAAGGTATGGCTGATCATGTCTCTACCAATTATACCAGTGTCGAAAAGGAGGCGAGCTTTCTTGCCATTGATCAGAATAGTACCTTCTAGGATGATGTGTACTTTAAATGTCGCAGGAGGTCAGACACTGTTGCATTCCACATCAATATATCCAATATGGATTTCCTCATACTCACTGGATTGGGCATCATTACTATCAGTCTCAATATTGTGGGCCAATGCCTCTTGCTTAATCGCTTTTCCTTTCTCTTTCTTCATAGGGTAGTTCTTCACCATGTGTCCTGTTTTTTCACATTCAAAGCATTCTCCTTTCTGTCATCTCAATTCTTTGGAGGATTTGGTTTTCTTCTTAAAAACCCATAGGGTACCTTCTTCAGAGTTGTTGGAGGGCTTGTGTTGTGGTTGCCTATTACTGCTAGAGGATGTCTGTGTCTTGTATGCCTTGGTTTCATTGAGGATGGCGTCCTTTTATTCTGCCCTTGCAATTATTATTGCAATATCATGGTCATATTCCTTGTGTGGTTCTACCTCTCGCCATAGGGTAGGATGTATGGCATCATAGAATCGACTCTTAAGAATGAAGTTAGAGATACTTCCTTTCTTCATTCGGTCCTTGTACATCATCAAATCTGTAGCTATATCTGTGATTCTCGTAACATGTATTCCATTGACTTGGAGGAGCTGGTTGAATTTGTTGTATAAAAGGTCATTAGTGATAGAGGATTGGAATCGGCCTTCCAGGTAATTGAGAACAGTGGATCTTCTTAATCTTACATTTCTGCCTTATTCCTTATAGCATTGGTGGTATGCATTGGTTGCCTTTCCTTCACAGAATGATCTAATGAAAAGTTCCGTTGTAGGGTCTTCCACTTCTTTGCCTTGTAGGAGAAGGTAGTCTGTGCGTTCAGTCACCCATCGATCAAAAGCTTCTGATTTAAGGTTCTTTCCTTCTCCTGTAAACTTTGCTGGGAGATGGAGTTTAAACTTAGGGGGTTCAAATGCTGCAGGTACTTCCTCTTCTTCAGGCTGAGCCCGAGATTTTCCTCCTCCTGAAGGCCCTCCTCCTGTACTAGTCATATCTGATCCGTTACTAGATTCGGGGTCGATTAGAGGTTCAAAGGAAGGCTTCCTTGCTGGAGTAGAAGGGAATTCTCCTGGAGGTTGTGTGTCTTCCATGTTTGCAGGTTCTCCCAGCTCCTTAGCAGAGTGCTGAGTTTGTGTCTTTCTTGTAAGGTCTTGCCGTGGGATCTGCTTCCCATTTCTAGTCATCAATCACTCTATGTTGGTTTTGAGATGAAGACAAATGTGCTGTGATTCTGCTACTTCTCTCCGCTAGTGTTCTGAGATGGATATCGATAGGTTGATCAGGCGTAAATCCGGAGACAGGTTCTTAACCACTTGCTGAGGTTAAAAAATGTAATAGGTTCGCAAGGTGCTAGTCACATTATCGGTAATAGATATGATAGTTGGCAGGTGGCCTGCTCTTCCAGAGAGGAGGTGTGAGCTGAGAACGAAAGAAGGCTTTGAGGGTGTACTGAGGAACAAAGAAGTCACTCTTTAACCAAGTATATTGAAATACTGTCTGTCAAAGTCTGCCTTTTCCATCATGGAATCAGGTGGTCTTTAAATACACAAATCTTTGTTCATGTCTGGCATGAATGAAGCTAATCAAAGATATCAAGCAATACTCTTTGGTAAAACAAACCAAGTATCAAAACGATACTCAAAACAAACCAAGTATCAAGGCGATACTTAAAACAAAACATAAAACAAAACCAATAACTTAGTACCCATACTAGTTACACTCTTGGTGCCACTCTCCTAACGTGTTTTGATTGTTAACACTTTGCTAGGGTGACTTTTTAACGTTTCTCACTAGTGCTATTACCACCTCGTGACTAACAGTTTTGTTTGGGCAATGATTTAATGATGTTTGGTAAACACAAAAAAAGCTGAAGCAGCATCAGATGACAGTAGACATTGGGTACCAGTTACTAAGACATTGAGCGTGTATGGAAGGCGGTCTGGTATTATCAGTAACTTGCCAGTATGGTGTCTTTTAGGCTGGATGCCTTCCATACACATCTGACGACATGGTAACCAGTGCCCAATGTCTGCTGTCTTCTGATGCTGCTTCGGCTTTTTTCCGTCCGCTGCATGTCTTTGTATAGTCCTCCAGGATTCTTTGTATCCTCTACAGTCTGTTTTCAGATATAGTTTATTGCCGGGATACCCACAACTTCCTTAGCAGCTTACTATCATTTACCAGATCGCTCCAGTCAGCGCTTCCTAATTACTTTGGTTTCTGGCTTCAGTTAAAGTTGGGACTGCTACAGCTCTCAACTCGTACTGAATTTCACCTGCTGGCTCTGATCTAGACTTATTTTACCTTGTTTTAGACTATTTTAACTAGCATGATACAAATACATTTTATTATATGCTATAGATGTGTGATCATATACTACTACTACGGAATTCAACTTCGCTCTCTTCCTCTATATCACTTTCATCAACCTGTGGAAGGGGATCCGCTGGCGTGCTGACCTGACTCGGGCCATTTATATCTGCTAGCCAATCTGGTACTTCCACTTGTTATGACTCTTGCGGACTTTATTCTCTCTGGGTATGTGTATTGCTTGTACTAGTTGGTATTGTTTCCACCTGCTCTGGATTAATTCCAAACTCCTGGCTTAATGTATCAAGATCGTCTGCATATCCAACAGTGCTCTTCACACATGTTTGTCAATCTCTCACAATTCTCTCCTCCAATATGCTTGTGATCTGCCTGATAATTCTAGTTTAAAGTTTACTAGCGTGTTGGCTTAAGTTTACAATTGGTGCTCTAGCAGACTTGTCTTCCCATTAGCTGAATTATCACCTGTTTTCAGTGGATATTTTTAATCTTTACCTCCGAAACTTAACTGTGTGAAATTTACATTGTCCAATAAAGATTTCTGTGGGACACCCCTGCAAAGT
>NW_003298777.1:748228-760952 GCF_000151645.1 Tuber melanosporum
GTGGCTCAGTCACGTACCGGCGCGGTTCCGATCGCTATCATCCATTATGCCTCTTTTTTTCTTGCCTGAATAAAACTATTCATATATCACTTACGGAATCTGTAGGACTAGGAATTTAAGGGAAAGGTTCTACTAAAATTCTTAGATCAATTCAGTCTTATTGTGGACTAAAATAATCACTAGGAATATCAAACAATATCTCATATCTATTTGGCGAGCAATTGAACTGATCTTTTCCAAGTAGGTACTTTACCTTTTACTCATAGGCTGCAGGATCTTCAGTATTAAGCTGATTAAGATCTGGTACACCCTTTTTCGTAGTATGCAGATTGTGGGATCTGCATGCGCTGTGCTTTGCCTGGTTCTATTTCAAAAGTAGCCAGCAGACACAATATTTAGTCTCATGGACAGGATATAGATTATCGATCAATACTAACATACTTGGTCATTAGAGGCTAGAGTCACATCACCAAAGTTGTTGAACCCTAATTCATGTCTGGTATCACTCCAACAATTGCCTATTCTTCCTGTTAGGATAATTAGGTCCAGGAACGGATACAGGAATACCATCCAGTTCTACATTATCTCAGGGGCTTTGATGAGGATAGTAAGCTCCATGCTGGCAGCTGTATTTCATCAGCTGCTGGTTACATGTGGGCCTACGCTATTAGATCTTGGCATTGCTGGAGTTAGGAGCAGGGCTAACACACTCAGCTCTGCTGGAGATGTGGCAGGCATCCTTGGTATGAATCGGTTTTCCCTATCTCGTACAGGCCCTGGTGTTTGTCATTCAGGATAACTAACCCTTCTTTCAGAGCTTTGTATTGGATAGACACTCATGGTCAGGATTGACCACTTTGATGCATGCCAAGTTGCAATTGTTCTCTGCAACCTGAGACCAACTGTCGGACCCTCGCCATCCTCATCCAGCTCTAACAAATCCTCCTCCTATGTAACGTGTTCGCAAGGTGCTAATCACGTTATTGGCACTAGATACGATAGTTGGCAGGTGGCCTGCTCTTCCAGAGAGAAGGCGAGAGCTGAGAACTAAAGGAGGCTTCGAGGGTGTAATGAGGAACAAAGAAGTAACTGTTCAACCAAGTATATTGAAATACTGTCTGTCAAAGTCTGCCTTTTTTATTGTAGAAACTGGCAGTTTTTAAATACACAATTCTGTTCATGTCTAGTATGAACAAAGCTAATCAAAGGTATTAATCAATACACTTTGGTAAAACTAATTAAGTATCAAAGTGATACTTAAAACAAAACATAAAACAAAACCAAGTATTAAATGATACTTAAAACAAACCAAGTATTAAATGATACTTAAAACAAACCAAGTATCCAAGTGATACTTAAAACAAAACATAAAACAAAACCAAGTATCAAGTGATACTTAAAACAAACTAAGTATCAAAGTGATACTTAAAACAAAACATAAAACAAAACCAAGTATCAAGCGATACTTAAAACAAACCAAGTATCAAAGTAATACTTAAAACAAAATATAAGCACACACCAATATATCAAGCGATACTTAAAATAAAACATAAAATAAAACTAATAACTGAGTACTCATACCAGTTACATCCTAACTCTTTTCGTATCCCCCATCGTGTGAGTCTATATTATTATTCACTTCTCCTAGACCCTGCACTCTATCACACTAAAGTTCAGGCTGTGGTACCTTATATCGTAATAGGGCCAGTATAGTTGCTAGGATCCCCCAACAGGTGGACCAATAGAAGGTGATTGAAGCCAAAGATGCCAGTGGTACAGCCAATACCTTTTTAGATTTGGATTTCTAGATATGTCCACCGTGGACCTTATTTAGCCTTCATCAATGCTTTTTGGACTGATGTGTTCTTTACATTTTCATGGTAGGTCATAGCTCCTACTATAGTATAGTAAGCTGGTGAATTCTCAGAATTTGATTAAATATTGTCTGACAATGCAGAATAGTGTCTGGAGTGATAGTCAGTGCCATGAAATGTAGATTTCTAGAGATTTAATAGGGGCTATAAGGCTTGTACATAAAAGATAATAAAAGTCAGAATGCATTCCTTAAAAAGCTATCATGTTCACAGGCTATCACTCGCATTTTCTATCTGTATGGAATACAAAGGATAGGGGACTGGCCACCCAGCCAACCTCTTTGAGTAAACTAAAAGTTTTATTAAAATGTATACACTAATTTAGTTTAAGTAAGGATGTTAAGGTAACAGTAGCTTATGTAGTTAGCGGAAGTAGGAAGATCATGATATGAGAATTGTAAGGAGTATAGGATACAGCTAATACTTATGAATATTGGGCAAAATGGGAATAGCAAGAGAAGAAAGGACAAAGAAGGTAATTTGAAATGAAAAACAACTGGGAAAGAACAGGAACAATTCACAATATTCCAAAAAACAAAACTCCAATACGAATCCGATAAACAAAAACCAGCTGGGAAAGAGCAGGAACAACCCTAGTCTGCAAAACTTGGGAAAATAAAACTCCAATCCGAATCCACTAAACAAAAAATCACCCAGGAAAGAACAGAAACAATCCACAAAACTCAGTAAAATGAAGCTCCTATCCAAATCCACCAGATGAAAAACAGCAAGGAAAGAACAGGAATAAACTAAGACCGCAAAACTCAGGAAAGCAAACTCCACTAAACAAAAAACAGCTGTGAAAGAACTGGAACAAAAGAATAAACCCTAAAAAAGCAAACCACTAAAATGCAAAACTTTAATCGGAATTCATCAAAGAAAAAGTCCAAGCATATGACTAGCCTAATATGGTACTAGATTGACTAGTACATCACCTGTAAGACTTTATGTTAGCTATATTGTATCAAAGTAGACAACTTTTGTTGGAGCGGACTAATTCTAAGCAGAAATTAGCATAAAAAGGAGAGACAACCCTGAGATTGTGATACCAATTGGAGGAGCAAATCTGCTTGCTTGATGATCTCAGAGGCAGAATCAGAATCAGAATTATCTGGGGACAGGGAATGGCTTCTTAGTGGACTGGATATGTTAGACATTTGAGCCACCTTCATTGGAGGTTCACTGATGATAGCCAAGTACTTTGAGCTACCAGACCCTCACAATGTGGCCAAATTGTACTTCTTGGAAGCATTGACAGCCACTCCGCTACATGGTTCTGCTATTTTCTTTTAGTTAGTATTTCCAATAACTGCTACCCATCATATTCACCTACCGAATCTCAATACACAAGTATTTGTATCTGCTGAATAGGGTGAAGATTGCTTACCCCAATAAAGTAGGTAAGTAGGACATATTGTCTTAGCCTTTAATGTTGATGCCTTTTTTACAGCCGGTATGAAAACCCCTTGTGTGGGCAGACCTTGTTGTCGTTGTTATTATTGTCTTCATCCCTATCTCCCCCTTCCCCCTCTCCCTCCTCCTCCTCCTCCTCCTCTACCTCCTCCTGCTTCATCGCCTCCTCCTACTTCTCCTCTGCTTCTGCCTCCTCTTTCCGGTTATTCCATGGCTCGTACGGCTGACCATATACAGTATATGTTCCAGGCTCATTATTGATATCATAAGGCCATCTGAGCAATCAGTCTAAAGGTTCATTGAGCGGACTCAACAACTACCAGAGGCAGACATAGTATTTCGACAAGATGAGAATCATCTCGGATATTGGAAGTGGCTCTTAACTAATTGTATAGGAGCAAGATTGTACTGTACTACATGGTACTAATTAGATGTTGAAACTCATTCCTGTCAGTCATAATCCTTTTTATTTGAAACAGCAAGTGAGACACAGTCGGTTCTGTCAGCTCCAGCCAGGAGACTACTCCATGGGTTTGCAGCTAGACCTTATCCAGCCTGGACTAGAGCGGAGTACCCAGGTGGATGTTAGATAGTATATCAAACTGCAAGCAGATAGCATGTAGTCCAGCAAAGCCTATAGGACCTGTATTAGTATAAATAATACTAATCTGCTGTGGACTGTTTTTTTAGTTAATATATGATTATTTCTGGTGGTAATAGCAGCAAAAACAGGAGGGGAAGGAGCAACTGCTAGGCCAATCACCTGCAATATTTTCTAATGCTTTTTTGCTACATCCTTGAGTGAATGATGTAGACATTCAGTGAACAGCCTGCTCCTCGGTGTGTTAGTCTGCCAGAATTGTACTGTGCCATTACAGGCAATGGACTTTACTGTAAGGGCTTAGACATGAATAGCTGCATATTAGGCCAGAGTAGTACTCCAGTACGCAGTAATCTGCTCAGACTCCATCCTGCACGTCCCCGCATTTTATAAGGAACTTTACTCTGGACTGAAAGTAGCCAGGTTTGGGAATGGATAGACATGTTTGTACTAATATATATCACATTTATTATTTTCATGACCCAGTGTTCTTGGGAAGACACAAGTCAGGATTTCGAAGTTGGCATCCTGTGTGGGTTGAGGGAGGTTGTCACGAATATAGCTTGGCACAGAAGTGGTTTTTACATAACGCATAATTATGAGTCATAGGTATGTTATTGTTTTGTGCATATGATACATTTAGGTCATATGATGTTATGGTTTGATAGGTTTTATACATGACTCAAACATGAGTTATGAGATGTGTGCCTGGCAAGTATGCCTTGCGCATATGATTTATATTTAGCATATGACCTCGTTGTAAGGTCATGGGTTTTGCGCAGGTGACTCATTCGAGTCATATGACTTGTTTATTGTATTATGATTGGTTTATGAGTTTTTATACTTGACCTTGTTATGAGGTCATGGGTTTTGAGCATGTGACCACTTTGGTCATATGACTACGGGCAGGAAGAACACTAGATAAGGAGGCCAGTATAGCCGACAAGGATAGGTTCTTCACACTTTGTTCTAAGTACTTTTCCTCCTTCTTTCACCCCGAATAGGACGTGAAGGTTCAGTCTCGATCCAATCAGAGCCTTTAATTTCTATCTCACGATAGATTTCAAGTCTTTAACTTTGAACATCTTTTAGGGACTTCGTTGTTATACCTCCTTCTATGTTTGCTGGAAGTCCTTTCTTCCATTTACTTATCTTTTCAGTTATTCACAACAGTCATCTCCTCACAGTCGAATTGGCTAAGTGAGCCTCTGCCCCCTCTGTCACGTCCACTCTACGCTTGTCGGTGGTTTTGTCTTGTGCCGTCGAGAAGAACTTCACCTTAGAGGCTGCAGTCTCTCGCCTTCGGCATCACATCTCCATCCTTTCTTGGCAATTTCATTGTGCTGAGCATGAGATACCTACCTTGTCAGCTACCCTCTAAAATGAACGTGCTGTTAATCACAGTTATCTCACAATGTTGGTGGCTGAAGCTTCTACAGTTATCCCCTCATCGCCTGTCCCCTCGGTTGCTTTGGTTACTACAGTGGTCTTAATTGAAGGGAGGAAGCTAGACCCTGAGAGTTCTCAGAGTCCGGCAGAGGAGCTCCCTTAGGAGAATGTTGCACCGCCAATTATACCAGTCCCTCTGGCAGCATTGGTTGTAGGTAGTAGTTTGGGTGGACCGGTTCCTGATTTGTTGGGACAGGTTGAGGCGCTTGCTCCTGGTGTAGGTGGGGTGGATCCTGGTGTGGTAACACCAGCTGCAGTGGTATCACCCCCTTCAGGGGGGCAGGTGTCTGAGTCCTCTGTGGCTGAGCCCATGGCTGGTCAGGATACCGCCTCTGGTGGCGTCCCCCTTATAGCAGTGGGTGGTGATGAGGGTGGCCCATTCACTCCTGTTACTAGACCTGCACCTGGGAGTGGGAAGAGGAAGAGAAACAAGAAGAACTGGATCAAACAAGACCAAACCTCACCTGTGCTACTTGTCTCTGATTTGGAAGAGTTATCACCTTCGCCGGTATGCGGTAGCAAACCGGCAACTACAGAGTCTCTGGCGGATTCGCCACTTGTTGAGTGAGCTGAGGAGTTGGAGGAGGAGCTGAATACCTGGGTATGTTCAGTCAAGTGCCGGCGGCTTGGGGAGTGTCTTGTTCTGGCTGCTTTCATCGAGGTATTTGGGCTGTACTGCCTGTGTGGTACCCTCCGGATTCTCTATGACAGTTCATATCCCCTTAGCTAGGGAGCCCTCACCCTGTAAGTCGACTTTCCCTCGGGTCTACGTGCTTGGGTATTTGGTGTTTCATTTATTTCAAGATGGGGATGAGTACCAGAGTAGTTGGTGAGGTGTCCTGTGATCATTGAGTGGGAGTGCTCGGGTGGGTTTCTATTGTGCAGGAGGTTTTTACGGGGTCACATTCAGGTGGTGGTAGTGGAACTTTTGTATTTTTGTACGGTAACTTTGCTGGCAGGGAGGCAGGACTGAGGAGGACTTTTCTTTACCGTTGATGGCTTTGTACTTAGTGTTTGTGTTGGGGCATGGCGTGGGCGTGTTTGAGGTATGGGGTTGGAGGCTTAGTTAGTTCATAGTTAGTGGTATTCAGATTGTGACAACTTGAGGGCCTGGCTCTTGGGCTTGTCGTATGCCAGTGTTGGCAGTATGAGTTTAAATAAAATTAAATTGATTTCTAAGTACTTTTCCTACTTATTACGATAATAAATATAAAACACCTTTATGTTCTTTATTATTATCGCAATCTTTATTATTGTCATGCCGAAAAGAACTCTTCATGAAGGAGAGTTAGAGAAAGCTTATGATAGGTGTTCCAAATAGAAGACAGAGGTCTTGTAGTATTGGTAACGTAGGCAGAGGCCTAGTGCTATCGTAAGATTAAGCGAAGAAGAAGGAGAAGAAGAGAAGTATCATTCCCCATCGTCAAGAACTAACTATCCGAAGAGGGATTGTTACAGGGAGGCTGCGGGGGCAGACCTATTTTTTGCTCATGAAATTTGTCAGCTGGAAGGAGAAAAAGCAGGTGGGAATAATAACTGGATTCTGTACATACCGGAATAGAAATAGGAAAACTTCAGTAGATAGCATCAAGCGATTAGGTGACTTGTGCCGATAGAAAATGCTTCGTGGAGAATTAATAGCTGTGAAGGTATTATAGTCATTAAACTGAACCTAGTACTTATCAGTAGATATTGGCCTGAGGCTGGTCTGGTCTGTATCTTGGCGGTTGGGTAGTGAGTGGGTTTATTGTTAATTGATAGGTTGATAGAAAGAGTGATTGTTTATTGGTATCAAGAGGAGAAGGAAAGAAGAGGAGGGAGAAAGAGGGCAGCTTATATATGGACTAGCATTCATTATGGGGCCTCCTTTCCGACAAATGGGGCGCCAAGAACAGGTTATTAACTTCAAGTTAAAAAAAATCATCCAAATCAGACCAAAACTGAGTGAGTTATAGCTCTTTGAAGTTAAACAACTTCAAATAGCTCTAGCTCTGTCAGTTTTAGTCTGATTTGGCTAATTATTTTTTCCAGTGAATGAGATTAACTAAGGTTGTTTTGTCCCCGCTCCTGAGAAACAGGACTCCTTAACGAAGCCTAATATGGACTAGAAAAGGCTTTGGTGGATTGAATCAGGTTTGTATACAGTATAATTATTAGAATCTTAAAAGACATTTCACGAACCCATGTGAGCCTAAATAACATTTTAAGCTTTAAATGAGCCACACATGAGCCTCATATGAGCTGCAAAATGTGAAGACGTCTGATAGTCTCTACTAAATATTGCTTACTATACTTGAAAGCTAGGAGTTATACTTGAAAGCCAAAGACTAGCAGACCTGAAAGAACTAATAGATACTTTGAAGCTAGAAATAGTACTCGAAAAATTTATATTACACCTGGGAGTCATTTTGAGCCACAAATGAGCCGCAAAATATGTGGCAAGATGCTCATAACTTACTCCTAGTAAACACTATACATGGTAGCTATAAACGATACTAAACAGCTAAATACGAGACTTAAAAGACCAACCAGTGATATGCTACAGAGTACACACTAAGAGGCTTGCCTGCAAGTAGTAGCAGGTACTGTGCCATTTCGTACCTGAAAGCTAGAAAACTTTACTTGCTTTTGAGGGATCTTTTGGGCTGCAAATAGGCCACAGGATATGTGCTAAGATGATCACTGCTTACTAGTGAAACATGATCCTGAAAAGCAAAATACTACACTTACAAAGCCAAGATACTAAACTTGAAAGACTAAGACCACTGTGCGGACAACCTTCACCTGCAGACCTGTCGACTATCCTACTAGCTTGAGTGTCACTACTCTAATTCTAGTTTCCGAGACGCCTAACTTAGAACTTGAAATGTCATTTGTAGCCCAACCATGTCTGTATTTCATCTGCTAATATGTGTCATAATAGACATCTTGATAACAGAAGTCAAATTATTACAAACAACCACAATGTCATCAAACACGTCCAAGTGCCCATATTATCGATGATGCTATCAACAGACTATGGTATCCGAGAATCACCTGTAAAGGATTTATCTGGATATTATCCAATTCCTCCACACTATAACCGACCAAACCTTATCTGATCTGACAGCTTCTCATCTAATGATATTATAGATCAGCAGCTCATTACTATAGCCAGGTAGCTTGTAGACCAAGAGGTTGATTCCGACTATGTGTCTAATCCTGAGCTAAATATCATAGATTATGAAGTAGATAGTGATATACAGTATGACTCAGACTCAGAGGACTCCAATATATCCCAACAGCCAGCTATGACAAGCCCACTAAATTACTAGACGATCTTGGATGTGGGCAGAACAATTATGGATGTTGCTGGCTGTGCAGAGCTCAATCAGGCCTTAAATGATGACCTATGAAACCTTTTTTCATCTGAAGATGACTTCAATTTAGCTAGCTGATTTATCCAGACTAAAGTGGCCAAGTCATGGATTGATGATTATTTTTCAAAAGGCTTTGGAGGTAGTAATACCAGGTCATTTGAGTCTGTGTATATATTGAAAAAACACCTCAAAGCACTGGACCTATTCAATATGTATCTGGAGTAGACTGAAGCCATTGCGGATGATGGAAAACATGTAATGACCTTTTATTATAGGAATATTATTGACTGCATCTACTACCTGATCTGCCAGGTTACATATAGACCGGATATGATGTACGTATCTATTCTTGAATATAATTCAAGTGGGAAACAATTGTACTCTGAAATGTGTAAAGCAGACTGGTAGTGGGGAACTCAGATATAAAATTGGCCTGCAGAAGCTAGAAGTCAGCAGTGTTTCTCATGCTAATAATATTCCCTGTTTCCAAATAGGAATTACCACCAGCTAGATCAACATTGGTACCGATTATCAAATTGTCAGACCAGGCTCACCTTACCAATTTCTTGGGTGATAAGAAAGCTTGGCCTGTATACATAATGATCAGAAATATCCTTTCGTGGACTAGAAACAGCTCAGCCAAGATGCCAATCCTTCTTCTTATATTACTACTGATACCCCCAATATTTAGCTATGAATCAGCCTATACCAACAAAGCCCAGTGGCAGATGAATGCAGATTCTTTGCAGGCTGTTTTTGATCTCATCTTTGCACTGTTATTAGCCATTGCTCATGAGAGTATGATAAAGGATTGCTCAGATGGGAAAATATGCCTCTGCCTAGATTGCGGATTATGCCAAGCATATAACCTTATATGAAATAAGCAGTAAGTTGTACCCGAAGTATGAGTTTCCAGGCAGGGAGCTTGGTAGAGATCTATGGCATATATATACAATCTGTAACTACATCTTATATGTGAAAACTGCCTTGGAGTACTAGTGAACAGGAATGGCCAGTGCTACAGAATATTTCAAGCATACTGATATAAAAGTCGGCCATAACATGTTCTCCAGACTCTACTGTATAGACCCTGTAGACCTCTATAAGCCAAACCTATTATATGGCATCTACCTTAGTCTATTTAAACATATGGTAGAATAGGTAGAAGGATTCCTGAAAAAGCACAAACAGCAGCATGCATTCAATAATGTCTGGAAACAACTTCCCTCTAATCTCAGATTCAGCATACTAAAAAAGGCCTATCTGGAAGTCACACGATAGCAAGGAAAGGAAATATGTAATCTTAGCAGATGCATTGCGGCTGCACTTGTATCTATATTACGAAACCCAGGCAGCTCTCAGCACCTCCCTTTCAAACGTATCTTATAATATGTTAGTACATGGATTGATTTCAGTCTGGTGGCCCAGTATCGGAGTCATACACCTGACACCATAACTTATATGGAAAATTATCTGCAGATATTTGGTGAGAAGAAAGATATCTTTCTTGAGTTTCCTATATTGCAGGCTACTCACACACAGGTAAGTTGCTAGGATCATGAACTATGAGAACAAATAGCACATTAACAAGCCAAAGTACTTTCCAACATCTCTGCTGCCAAACACCGTCAACTGGCGGATGAAGAAAGGTGCCAAACAATAGATCACTGGGCAGATATGATCCTGCATGAGAACCACTTCAACTTTATCAAAATATACTACCTGAGTTACTTTGCGGCCCACATCTGACATTTTGGGTCTGTGACAATGTATTCTACTGATATCGATCAACTGGTACATAAAGAACATATCAAAAAAGGCTACAGAAGATTAAACAAAAATGAAGCTGCCTGACTGATCTTATTACAGTATGGCTACCAGCATGCCCTAGGAATGAGAGTACTTACAATCAAGTAACTTTCAGAAGTTGGGGATGAGGTAGAGAAAGGGAATGTGACTAAAGAGAGGCAGATATCTTCAAGCCAAAGTAGACTTCAGCGAGTTCTCAGATACCGCAGGAATACCAGTATACTAATCAACTTTCATGAGGCTCTCAAGATCATGTATTCTACAATAATGGAAGAGATGGTCTATTATATCAAGCAGACTGTAGCAGATAAGCAGTGGCTACCTACCAATTCTGCAAAACTGGGATTGATTCCAGTGGTGTGATTTACCCAGCTTGAAATTTCAGTCCTAAACTTTCAAGCAACTGACATCTTCC
The DNA here is from genome assembly GCF_000151645.1 of Tuber melanosporum. Lineage (NCBI taxonomy): Eukaryota > Fungi > Ascomycota > Pezizomycetes > Pezizales > Tuberaceae > Tuber > Tuber melanosporum. The sequence goes on from NW_003298777.1 coordinate 759,149, forward strand.
AGATCCACCAGACTCACTGTACTAGAACAAAGGCTTTTCGAAATGCAGGGCTAAGAAACGATTGGGTATAGATCTGGGTTGGTGGAGTAGACTCATGTAGGGATCTGCGAGGGAGGTGTATAGCATAGGTGTTAAGGATTTTCAAGATAACAAACATCCAGAGCAAGGTATGTGGTGTCAGTCAGCTAGCATTAGTTCAAGTACTCAATCTGATACATAGTAGGAGATTTCACAATACCAATGGATACATCTGAGTGTGTAAGCAGTCAGGCAGCCAGAATATGCAGATTATTAATATAGGAACAGTGATCAGATAGGCGCATTTGGTTCCCGCCAGGGAGAGGTAATGGATAGTAAATCACCGGATTGATTTGCAAACGTTTTCATAGGATATATTAAATTCTTACATATACTCGTATACTAATAAAGATTATATAAGGATTATGATTATGCTACTACTAGCAAAGTAACCTGAAAATTGGAAACTGGCAGCAGAGAGGATGTGTGGAGCCTGAAATAATACGAGCAGTACTAACATCAAGAATACGGATCGGAGACAGACAGAATTCGTTCTGTAAGCTATCTTGAAGAAAAAAAAGCATAAACCATCTAGTACTTATATGCCAGCGCCTACTACTATCTTTACAGTATATGGGTCTTTCTGCTACTATTCCAGCACAATGGCTATAGCAAAGAGGGCTTGTGAGGGCAGCAGAATCAACCACATGGTGTAAAGAGGATAGCTAGAGTGGGCATATAGGTGCTGAACGATGGGTGGATCCTAGGATTACACCAGTATACAGTGTACAAAGAATCCATTATAGGATGTTACTAGATGGATCTGGACTGTGTGGACGAGTTGAGCTGGTACGGTTGCATTCAAGAGACAATAATCTGGGAATAATAGAGCAAAAACTACCTCACAAAATAGGGACGTGGAGTAAAATAGTGGCCGGTGTAGGGACTAATAGAGCCTGCAATATGCAGGTGAGATAGTAGAGGTGAAGGGAGCGGGATGGGAACATGTTGAATAGGACAGATGAAACAAGTTAACATCAGGACGGTCAGGGTGCTCAGAACAAAGAAAATTAACCAGTCACATCCGGATGCAGACGTTCTTCATCTGGCGAGAGGGTTTTTTTTTACTGATGTACTGGATACATAGGACTTTCTTTTACTAATAGAAGTAGGAGTTAGACTATGATTCATAAAAAATAGTATTTGTTCATACTAAAAAGTGGGATCTATTGGAATTAATAACACAAAATAATATAAAGATACACCATCTTAATATAGGTAAAGTACTGTGGTTAAAAATAGTACTTCTGACTAAATGTTTCTCTATTTACTATTAAAAACTTAATAGAATAGAAATAACTTCTTAGCAGATCCAATTCAAGATGTAATTAATATAGATGTCAAAGTTGTAACCAGTACAGGTACTCGGTTATTAGTTTTATTTTATATTTTGTTTTAAGTATCGCTTTAATACTTGGTTTGTTTTAAGTATTATTTGATACTTAGTTTTGTTTTACGTTTTGTTTTAAGTATTGTTTTGATACTTAATTAGTTTTACCAAAGTGTATCGATTGATATCTTTAATTAGTTCCATTCATGCTAGACATAAACAGATTTGTGTATTTAAAGACTGCCAGATTCAACGATTGAGAAGGCAGACTTCAACAGACAGTATTTCAATATACTTGGTTGAACGGTTACTTCTTCGTTTCTCAGTACACCTTCGAAATCTCCTTTAGTTCTCAGCTCTCGCCTCCTCTCACTTAGTTTTCCGCGTGAAGATCGA